>NW_015505611.1:810320-821211 GCF_001515645.1 Sinocyclocheilus grahami | reverse complement strand
TTTGCTTTTTTGTTTTGCTTTGCTTTGCTTTTTTTGTTTTGCTTTGCTTTGCTTTGTTTTGCTTTGCTTTTTGTTTTGTTTTGTTTTGCTTTGCTTTGCTTTGCTTTGCTTTGCTTTTTGTTTTGTTTTGTTTTGTTTTGTTTTGCTTTGCTTTGCTTTGTTTTGTTTTGCTTTGCTTTTTGTTTTGTTTTGTTTTGTTCATTGTTTCATCAATATTTTCAAACTCACTGATTTATGCATTTCCTATGTCAATTCATTGACTCTCTGTAGTTTGCTGCATTACCTTGTGCCAAAATTTCCCCAACTACAATCCATTTACTCTATAACCCACAAAATTGTATTAGATATTTGCACGTTGCACTCATTTGCACTGCAGCAGTATGATATCAGAAGCTTCACATGTGGTTCTGGAATGTGCTCTGATTCTCCACCTCAGCGCCCCTGGAATGCTCCTGTGTGAACTGTGAGGTCACTGTGCATGAAAGGAATGTTTCTCGTCTGAAATTCTTTGCAGGTGCCCCTCGGCACCTAGACTGTTCTTGTAACGCTCCCTGCGGGCTCTGCACTGTCTCATTTTCCACACAGTTTGAAATTAGCGTGCGTTTGATGCATTCTTAACTTTGTGCACACATAGACCATTCCTTTCTCCCAAAATTCTCTATACTGCATCTGCATGCTTAACTTGGCCACACTTTATTTTAAGGGACGATTCTCGCTATTAACAAACCATTAACTACGACATTTACCTCAATAAACTCCTAATTTGCTGCTTAGTAACAGTTGGTAAGGTAGTTATTAAGTTTAGGTATTGAGTAGGATTAGGGATGTAGAATGTAGAAAGCATGCGTGGTCATGCTGAAGTACTTTATAAGTACTAACAGCCAATATGTTAATAATAGGCATGCTAATAAGCAACTAGTTAATAATGAAAATTGGTCCCTATACTAAAGTGTTACTCTTAACTTTTGAGTTTTTGAGTTTAACTTTTGAGTTAGTAATAAGAAATTAGGGGTAAATGGATGCTGAAGGCAAGACTCTACATGCAAAACCATTTTTTTCAGGCACAGGTCACTTTTGAGATTTTGGGCTTTTTTTCCATCTTCTTTCAGATTTGTGGAAAGAAAACATCCAAAACACAGTGTTTGTTTTATTGCACTTCACCTATTGGCATCTGTAGATTTCAATTACAAATACAGATCTTTAAAGGCCATTTTCTCAAAATGTGTTTTTACACCTGACTTTATAGTTTTATTTAGCCTACCTTTTACCTTAATTTCACAATGCAATATAATAAATGTTTCTAAAAATAGCTGCTTGTTTTTTATACAAAATATCATTGTTTCTTTAGATTTTGAGGTAAAAATATTTAATACACACGTGTCCATGTGAGTTTTGTGTCAACAGCTTCTTGATAAGAAGAGGGTTCTTTACTGAAGTGTTGCCAAAAAGCACTGAGGAACCTTTCTATTTAAGAGTGCTGTGTCTGTTCTCTCATCACCTCTCATTACTCAGACTAAGTTTGTCTCATCGCTCCATCTTACTCCATCTCTTCTCTCCATATTTTCCACACGTGGCTTCCATTTCTTCACTGTACATAGATTCCAAACTTAGAACTTTACATTCCGACTCTGAACACTACATTCCTAATTTAAGGAGAGTCATTCGTCATTCTGTCTTAATGTCATACCGCACAATTAGCAGAGTAAAAATGTGTTTAAAATGTATTGGCATTGACGTCAATCACCAAGAGCTTTTTCATGCACTTAAACTAGATGTGTGAAATGCCTGTGAGGTCTTGATTATTAATTACTGACAGCACAGATTCATCTTAGATGTTCCTGATGGTCAGGTGCAATGTCCTTGTTCTATGACAGTATTTTTAGGTATCCCAAGCTGTACTCCTGACACAAAGGCTGTTTTAAACAGTAAAAAAAATGCAGACTTATAAAGGTGGATGTGATTTTAAAAAGTAGAACGAATGCTGCTTCAGGAACCATATTCCAATAAACCAGGTTTAGGATTAAGGCGTTAGGATTAGGATTATGAGTTTAGAGGTGGTTAATAGTTAGGATTAGGCAAGTTAGTACTGTATTTGTTTGATTACAGTGTTGATCCAAGACTGATAAAAGATGTTGATCCAGTAACACTTTGCAAAATCTGAACCTGTGCACTACTGTTCAAAAGTTTGGGGTCCATAAGATTTGATTTGATTGATTTAGTTTTTTTTTTTTTAAAGAAATTAATACTTTAATTCAGAAAGGACACATTAAACTAATTGAAAGTGACACTAAAGACATTTGTAATGTTAAAAAATATGATAATAATAATAAGAAATGTTTCTTTAGCAGCATATTAGAATGATTTCTGAAAGATCATGTGACACTGAAGACTGGAGTAATGCTGCTGAAAATACAGCTTAGAGTAACAGGAATAAATTACATTTTGAAATATAGCCTTAAAGAGAAAACATTTTTTTTATTGTAATAATATTACTGTTTTAACTTAGCCCCAACCTCAAAAGTTATTTGAATTTGGATAAATGTCTCTTTCCACAAGAAAGAACCACTCATACTTTCTCCAGAACATGTAAACGTTAACTTTAGTTTGTACTTCTAACTCGCACATCAATTATGTTCACAGAAAACTAATTTTAAAAACATTTCTTAATCAAATCTGAGTTGGTACAGTGAGAAGTTTTCCTAGCTGTGCAGACCCAGAGTGTGTCCCGTCCCTGCGGTGCTGATGGATGTATTTATTAGAGGTTAGTGGGGGTCGGTCAAGCAGAGTGACATCAGCTCACACCCTCTGAGTCTGGAGGTCCCAGATGTTCATCATTCTTGCGGATTAGCCGGCTAAAAGAGCTGTCTGTCAGCGCGCGCGCGTGTGTGTGAGAGAGCAGTTAAGCGTGTTTGGGGTTCCTCCCTGATATGTGTTAGCATGCTCTCTGTGTGTCACGGTGAGATGAAGCTTGAGGCCCTCGCTCAGACCCAGCACTGTTTCATACCAGCAAAAAAAGCAGTTTATTGGCATTTACAGCACATGAGTCCTTTGGGGTTTGGAGTGTGACATAACAGGCTGTGCACTGGAGCCCAATACTCTCACGACATCTGATACACACAAGTACTTGCCTCTTTTTTTAATGAAAATGCATGGATTCTAATGTATACACTACAATTCAAAACTTGGGTAAGAGCCTCATGTCAACAAAGCTGCATATATTTTTATATACAGTATATTGTGATTTATTCCTGTGATTGCACAAAGCTGAATTTTCAGCAGCTTTCATTTCTCCAGTCGTCAGTGTCATGTGATCTGATATTATTAAGTAAAACTGGTTGTGGTCAGTGTTTCATATTGACAATTTTAAGTAATAGTTCACCCAAAAACAAAAATGTGCTAAATATTTACTCACTCTCAGGGCATCCAAGATGTAGATAAGTTTGTTTTTTCATCAGAACAGATTTGGAGAAATTTAGCATTTCATCACTTGCTCACCAATGGATCCTCTGCAGTGAATGGGTGCCGTCAGAATGAGAGTCTAAACAGCTGATAAAAACATCACAATAATCCACAAATAATCCTCACGACTCCGGTCTATCAATTAACATACTGTGAAATGAAAAGCTGCATGTTTGTAAGAATCAAACCCATCATTAAGGCATTTTTAATTTAAACCTTTGCTTCTGGCACAACAAATTCTTCACTGGAGAAAGCAGTGTTATTGATAGAAAACTTGTATTTTGGCTGGACTGGAGTCATGTGGATTACTTGTGAATTATTGTGACTTTTTAACAGCTGTTTGCACTCTCATTCTGACGGCACCCATTCACATTGGTGAGCAAGAGAGGTAATGATATATTTCTCCAAATCTGGTCTGAGGTAGAAACCAACTCATCTACATCTTGGATGGCCTATAGGGCCAGAACATTTTTAGTAAAGTTTTAGTTTTGGCTGAACTATTTCTTTAAACTGAAAAATAACTAATATAGAAACTAGTCAAAATATTATTCCACCACTAATTTGAGGAAAATGATTTTGTGTTTACCCAAGCATGCATTAGTATCTTGGAAGTGAGCACTAGGTGTCTGTTTGGTTGTGCGTAGGTGTTATCCTGGGTTAAGGAAAAAACACACTGCAAATAGTCCAGATAAACTAGCATATGATTCAGTTGGAAAATGCAGATAAGGTTGTTTTCGACCGTGAGGACATTCACACTTCAATGAGCATCAATGGCACAGATATGTAGGCCTACAACTTTTCTGCATGATTCCACAGAATAAACAATAGCTATTCTTGATGCTAAAGAATGTATGAAGGTTTAGTAATAAACACTTCTGAATAAGATCACAATCTGGGTCGTTTACAGTAAGCACTCCTCTGATAATACGCATGATTCATCAGGTATGCGATTATTGCAGCCAGCAGCGAAAGTTTTCTATGGTATCTACAAACAAAGGGTGTCAACACAGCGGTTGGCAACGCATGCCCATCGATGCTGTTCTGTGAAACGGCAGGTGAATTCAATAAAGCCACACCTTTGTGAAAAGAAAGAAACTGAATATGCGAGACTCATATATTCATTGTACAGTAGATACACGCCTGAAAATATTTGCTCTTTGGAGGCGGCTAAGAATACCGCAGTGCTTATACAAGATGAATTAATGTCTGTGAGGAAACTTGGTGCAGAAATTGAAACTGCAAAATCCTTCAGTGGCAAAACAAGTGAGTCAGTGTTTTGGAAATGTTGAATGTGAGCCACAATGGTTTCATTTTATATTTTATGTCTATCACAATGAATTAATAAAATAATAAATAGTTTTTATCTCGTGCCACACAGAGTTCACAGAGTTTCAGAGTTCAGTTAATTTGAATAAAAAAATAGGATTGAATATAATATAGAAGAAATTCATACTTTCTCAGATGAGTGAGATGTTTGCAGCGACACCTATAGAATGTTCTGTGTAAGCAAACTTAATTATATTATGTTATATATGCAACCGTTCAAAAGTTTCCAAAAAATATTCATTGATTTCTGAAGGATCATGTGACACTGAAGACTGGAGTAATGATGCTCATCATCACAGAATAAATTATATATTTTTTAAAATATTTTCGATTAGAACACAATTCTTTTAAATTGTAATAATATTTCACAATATTGCCATTTTTACTGTATTTTTGATCAAATAAATGCAGCCTTGATCATAAAAGACTTCTTTCAAAAAATCGTACTGACCGCAAACTTAAAGGTAGTGGTGCGATCTGGCAAAATTAAAAACATTATTTGTTAAAAGTTCAAATTGTTTTGACAGTACTGAACATATGTCTCAGGAAAAAAATGCTGATATAAGGAAATAAATGATATCAACTTTCCTCGTCCTGTCATTCCAATTCTAATTCAACTTCACACTCATTTTTTGAAAGGGAGCCAAAAAAAGTTGCACAAAAGCTCTGCACTCGCAATCATTTCTAACAGAAACATGCTGCTAATGCTTAATGAAAGGGAAAGAAAGAGAAGAGAGAGCTAGGAAGTGAAGAACACGGGGCAGGTGAAGTGGAACGGCAGGTATAGAGCTGAAGGCCTTTGAAGCACAGCCGTAACTCAATCCTGAGGTTTTGACTGGAGCATAATGGCCCTCTATAGTCCATTCAGCGCATGGAGTGAGTCCAGGCCCACCAGCGGATCCTCTTTAAACCACGGTGCCTCCTGAGAGTAACTTATCACCTTTAGCCTCTCACTGAAAGGACCCTCTCTCTCTTTGCACCCTTTGTCTTTGTTGACTAGTCTTTCTTTCCTCTCAGAGTAACATACATTTTTCTGGTTCATTGCTTTTCAGGGAAGCCGGGGTGAAAACGGCACAGATATGGTTGAGGGACGATGGAAGGCTTTGTTCAGTCAGGTTATTTTTCTTTTTTCTTTAGGCACATCACCCTGCTGACCTTTGGCCTCATCATAAACTCAATCAAAGCTGGTGAAGGATTTTTCACCGGGTTCTGTTGAACTTCAAATCCCGGCTGATGACAGTAATTATGTTGAAATATATTACTGAAGGTGGTGAATGTGGCTTTGATGGCTGTAGCGGTGATTAGCGGAGTAGCAGTGTGCTGACAGACTGTCTAAAACCCTCTCAGAGAAACCGTGTCTCTGAATTCAACCCCTTTAAAGCAAAGCTGCTAAAAATATTGGGCAACACATTATTTTATGGACCAGTTCTCAGTATTAACTAGCTGCTTATTAGCATGCAAATTACTAGCATATTGGCTGTTTATTAGTACTTATTAGGCGCACATATTAATGCCTTATTATGCATAACCATATTCTAGATCCCTTAACCCTGCAACATACCTAAACTTAACAACTACCGTACTAACTAATAATAAGCTGCAGAAACTGTTAGAAAACTCTTAGTTAATAGTGAATATGTGATATAGATTATTCCCTAATCTAAAGTGTAACCAAATATTGAAACTAACAACAAAGAAAAGAGGTCTAGATACATTTATTTGTTCAGCAGATATTGAATTAATAGACAACTAACTAACTAACTAACTAACTAACTAACTAACTAACTAACTAACTAACTAACTAACGATTACTAATGATTGAGTTGAGGACAACTAGTCAAAGAATGTAAAGGTGCAAAAGTGCCAAATATATATATATACACACACACACACACTTTTTCTGTAAAATGCAACAGCAAAATTTTAAGAATAAGATTTTAGGATTTTTCTGAGAAAAACTAAGTGTGAGGATGAGTAAATAATACATGTTTTGGTGAATTATCCCTTTAAGTGCATAAACAGTCTGCTAGAGAATGCAAGTTATCTCATTCCAAACTCAGATATACCTTGCCGTATCCAATGCACTCTTCCTCTGAAAGGAAAATTCTGCATTGTCCTGTAGCGTGCAGATGTCTGAATTTCAGCCAGCGTTTGGCGTGTTTGAGGCGGGAGATAAGCGTGCGATACGAGCCAGACTGCAGTCTGCTTCGGATGCAGAGGTCTGAAAACGGGAGCGACACTTTTCTGACAGGATGCAGTTGTCACTTGAGCAAACAGCAGTGGACGGCATGATAAATGTGTTCGTACTGCTGTGTCCCCTGTGTCCAGACGGGACTTTTTGGCCCTGTTAGTTTAGCACTGCATTCCAGTTTAATCTGTAAAGTGCTCCTGGCAGGAAAATATATGGAACAGAGATGATGTGTAAATAAAACAACCATCATTTCATTTCATTTCATTGCATGTCATTTCATTGCATCGCATTTCATTGCATCACATTTCATCGCATTGCATTGCATTGCATTTCATTTCATTGCATTGCATTGCATTGCATTGCTGTTGGTGTTTACCCATGCATGCAAGGAAAACAAAATTGCAATCAGCATTTATTTGGTGTGCATGTTTGGCCTATCTAATTTGTATAATTATTTTACTCAGTAAGGTGCTAAAATGTGGTTTTTGGTCCATTTTTTTCCCCCGCAATGAAAGTCCTACAGTACATCTTTTATTATGAACTCTATTTATGGCTAAACTAAACCGCAATGTCTACGCAAGATTGTAATGCACTACAAAACAGTCCTGTGGGTGTCACAGTACAGTTTTATTTATGTAAAAAGCTAAATCTGCTCGTCTACAGAAGGTGGAAGTATCTAGTCCTCTACATATGCATATTATGAATGTTTATAAGATAGAAGAACAAAGAATCATATGGTAACACAATTTAAATTACAGACTATATATTCATTATACAGTTATTGTTTAAAAATATGTATTAAACATTTAATTTTTATATCTTCTAGTGACTTTTTAATGTGCTAATGTTATACATATATATATATATATATAGGTAGAAACTATGAGTGCCTGTGGCTTTAAATGGCATCATAGATTCCTGGCACTTGACAAAATGCAAATACGTCAAGGTTATTAATTTATGGCCTGGAATTCCAGTAGTGTACGATGCCATGCACAGTTACCCCTCCTATAAACTACTGTACTGCATTGTAGAAATTCCTTTGACGAACATGATGATGGTGATCGCATTGAAAAACAATGCCCTCAAACAATTGTGGCACAGACGCAAACAACTGTGGACAGCAGACGACAGGATGTTAGTGCAGACACTGCCAGCACGCTTCCTCAAACAAACACTGACTGACAAAAAGCAAAGAGTAGAAGAACTGGGCTGTCTGAAAAAAAACTAAAAAAACATATATATATATTTTATTTTATTTTATTTTTATTTTGGCACTGTTGGCATTTTACCCTTAAAATAAGATTGAATTATTTAATTTAAATATTAATTTAATTTAATTTAATTAACTAATTTAGAATTGTAACTTATTTAGCTGATAAAAGATAATACACCTTATTTTTTTATTGTATTTTGGTTTATTTAAAAAAAAATATTTGCGGCTATTGCCATTTTACCCTTTAATTAAATTAACTTGGACATTATTTAAGTTTAATTACTTAACTAAATTTAAATGTGAAATCAACTGGATGATAAAATAGTCTAAAAAGGTTTTGTAAATATATACCCTTTGTGCTCTTAAATTATTTCTCAAAGGTGAATTGACATTTTTATTTTATTTTATTTTAGCAGTGGCATTTTACCCTTAAATTAGATTAAATTATTTTATATTATTATTAATTATTTAACTAAATTATTATTATAAATCGCCTAGCCGATAAAACTGTATAGTAAATAAACAGATGAATGGTTGCAGGTGTGTTGGATATATTACAAAGAAAATCCCTCACACTGCCATAGCTTGCTAGATATCTAATATTTTTTGGCACAGCGATAAATATTTGGTTATGCAGCCTTCTTAAGGTATTTCACATTGTTAGTCGTATGACTGAACTTTTTTTATGCAAATATTGCAAACTGCAACAGGGTGCTCACATTTTCTTTAAACCTTATTTGTCTTATTCAAACCTTGAATGGACAGTGTGGTCTGTGGAGTGAATCATTGCTGTGTGGTGACCTCTGTGGCTCCAGCCACCCAGATTTCCATGGCAGAGCATGGGCACAGCTTTGGGAATTCCCTGCTGACGGTCTGTATGAGAAACAAAGACACCCACAGCTGCAGCAACCACAAAAACCCTCTGGGCGTCCCCTTCTCAGGCCTGATATCAGAAAGACAGAGGCTGTATGGACAGATGGAATAGGTACACTTGAAAACAACCACATCAAATCTATGCATGTAATGTAAAGATAATATTTCTTTTCAACATTATTGAGAGCAGATGTGCTGTTCTTGCTATACTTACAATAGTAATATTTGAATAGTGAATCACTATGTTTGTATGCAAGCTTTACTGCAATAATTACCGTTCATATTCATTATATTATTTGGCACTGTTGACCTTGAATAATAACTACTAAACAAAATGTTAATAACAAAGCAAATATTCTAAAATGTCTGGGGTCAGTTTTTTATTCAGCAAGGATGCATTACATGGATCAAAAGTGGCAGTTAATCACTTTATTATTTATTTCAGTTATTTCAATTAAATGTTGTTCTTTTTTACTTTCTATTCATCAAAGAATCCTAAGAAATTCAAAATAATAAGAATATAAGACTGGTCTGGAGTAATGATACTGAAAATTCAGCTTTACATCACAGGTATAAATTACATTTTAAATTATATTCAATTAGAAAACAGTTATTTTAAATTGTAATAATATTTCACAATTTTGCTGTTTTTGATCAAATAAATGCAGCCTTGGTGAGTACAAGAAACATACAATTGTATCAACCCCAAACTTGTGAACAGCAGTGCAATTTATAGACTGTTTAATTCCTTTGATTTTCCAAAGCCGTTGGTTTCCTTATCATTTCAACTCATTAGGTTTTACATTGTGCTGTAATTCAGACATTTAACACAACAACAGTTGGGAATGTGAGCTATTTCTCTCTGAAAACGAGTGTGACAACTAACAGACAGGTATTTTGTATGGTTTCCATCCTCTTGGCCCCTGCTTTTGACCTGCTTTGACCCTGCTTTGACCTGAGACACACGTCTGCCGGAGAGACGGATTCAGGGAAGTGACATCAGTATCTGTATGAAAACATCCCAGTGTGAGTCCAGACAGCCTGCTTTCCTTCACCGCACACTATCACACACACCTCACAGACTCGTTTGTTGTTAACTTTAGCTACATATAACTAAAGTGAAACTTAACCTTTCTATTCTAAAACAAATAAATTGCGATTTAAATGTCAAATTTGAAATGCAATTTAAATGTCAAGATATGTAAATAAGATGAGTTGCATTATGTCTTTATTTCTCTCACAGTTTATTTAAATGATTTTGTTAAATTCAAACTTGATTAATTTTGCCTGTTCTTCTTGCTGTTTTTGTTTTGTTTTGTGTGTTGTGTTGTGTTGTGTTGTGTTGTTTTGTTTTGTATTGTTTTGTGTTATGTGTTGTGTTGTGTTTTGTTTTATGTGTTGTGTTGATTTGTTTTGTGTTATGTGTTGTTTTGTTTTGTTTTATGTGTTGTGTTGTTTTGTGTTATGTGTTTTGTTGTGTTGTTTTATGTGTTGTGTTGTGTTGTGTTGTGTTATGTGTTGTGTTGTGATTTTGAAAACTATGTGTTGTGTTGTGTTGTGTTGTTTTGTTTTGTTTTGTGTTATGTGTTGTGCTGTGTTGTGTTGTTTTGTTTTATGTGTTGTGTTGTGTTATTTTGTTTTATGTGTTGTGTTGTTTTGTTTTATGTGTTGTTTTGTTTTATGTGTTGTGTTGTGTTGTGTTGTGTTGTTTTGTTTTGTTTTGTGTTATGTGTTGTGCTGTGTTGTGTTGTTTTGTTTTATGTGTTGTGTTATGTGTTGTGTTGTTTTGTTTTATGTGTTGTGCTGTGTTGTTTTGTTTTGTTTTA
>NW_015505611.1:748852-810268 GCF_001515645.1 Sinocyclocheilus grahami | reverse complement strand
TTGTGTTATGTGTTGTGCTGTGTTGTGTTGTTTTGTTTTATGTGTTGTTTTGTTTTGTTTTGTGTTGTGTTGTGTTGTGTTGTGTTGTGTTGTTTTGTGTTATGTGTTGTGCTGTGTTGTGTTGTGTTGTGTTGTTTGTTGTTTTGTTGTGTTGTGTTGTTTTGTGTTATGTGTTGTTTTGTTTTGTTTTGTTTTGTTTTGTTTTGTTTTGTTATGTGTTATGTGTTATGTGTTATGTGTTGTTTTGTTGTGTTGTGTTGTGTTGTGTTGTGTTGTGTTGTGTTGTGTTGTGTTGTGTTGTGTTGTGTTGTGTTGTGTTGTGTTGTGTTGTGTTGTGTTGTGTTGTGTTGTGTTGTGTTGTGTTGTGTTGTGTTGTGTTGTGTTGTGTTGTGTTGTGTTGTGTTGTGTTGTGTTGTGTTGTGTTGTGTTGTGTTGTGTTGTGTTGTTTTGTTTTATGTGTTGTGTTGTGTTGTGTTTAGTTTAGTTTAGTTTGGTTGTTGTGACCCATATTTTTTTATAATCTTGCCAAAAATCTCAGTTACATTTTTATTTGTGTCACATTATCATACAAAACACCAATTCTTACTTGCTTCTCCATGTCTTGTGGCAGTCACTCTGACATTTTAAAACTTTAAGCACATCTTTTTTTTTTCTTTCTAGGATTGATGTCATGTCACTCTCCCCCATCATCGTGTGGGCAAATGCCATTGTTACATTTGAAATATTATGGAACAAGTTGCTGTGTTTGTCCTACAATCACGTATAACTTTATTTTAGAGCCTGAGGTTGTTCAAGGAACTGATGGTTGCCATAGTACTGAGTGATGTCATGTGTTCTTAATGTTTCATTACGTCTGTTTTCCAGTCAAGTGTTTAGTCTCCCAAATTACCACGGTGTTGTGAGTAACACTATTTCTGTAAGAATAAATTGAAATATGGTATGTTGTGTTTGACAGTGATGAAGAAAATATCAGAAAATACAAGAAAATGATCAAATATGCATTTTCCCAGTGGGTGCATTTTATTTTTTATTTTATTTTATTTTGTTGTGATACAGTTGACATTTGCCTCTTAAATTAGATTAATTTATTTAATTAAAAAAATTATTAAATTAATTTAACTAAATTTTATTATTTGAAACCAACATTTATTTATTTATTCTTGCTTTTGGTGTTTTACCTTTAAATTGGATTAAATACTTTTATTTAAAAATTAATTCAATTGTTTAACAAATATATAATTTTAAACTACCTTACTGATAAAAGATTCTAAATAAAGGAACTGTTAAAGGACTGATAAAGGAACTGTTTCGTAAACACTCTTTGCAAACCTGAATAGTGGCAGGTGTGTTGGACAAATTACAAAGAAAATCCATCACCATGCCATGCCATGGCTTGCTAGAAATCTAATCTTTATTGGCACAGCAATATTTATTTTGCTCATGAGGTCTTCTTGAGACATTTCATATTGTGTCAGTGTCTGAAGAAGTCACGTTTCTTTTTCAGTATTGGATTTCTTGCAAGTTGCGACAGTGTGCTAAACATTTCTACAACTATATTTTCATTATACCTTGTTTTTATTATTTAAACTGCATAATTAAGTAGGCCTATATTTAGTATAAACATGTTTTATAGAGAAACCTAGAGATTTTATTGGAATGGAGGTCTATCTGAATGACATTCAAGCAGTTCACACATTAACTACTGACTGGATTTTCTCAATAGCAGTTGCAAGTTTTCATATAGAAGTGGCTTCAAATGATTTGTATTTTCACAAAGGCACTCTGAATAGCTTGGAAACCCTCTGAATTGCCCCCAATAAAAGCTGGTGTTTAGTGTTTTGACAAATCATGTTGAGTGCATGAGAAGCCGAAGGGGAAGAGGTCAAGTCATTAGTCCATAATGTTACAAAAAGAGCAGGTGGCTATAACAGCGTTTTCTCATTGAATCTCTTCTGAAACACTGTGGAAACATGCACTGATTGATCACCAGTGACTAAATCATTTCCGGAAACATTATGCATTTATTTGTGTTTTTATTCTGTAACTTCTGCCAGAACATTCTGTGGTGTGACGCTAATGTTTTAGTGTCATAAGATAATAGAGGTAAGATAATAGCTCTGTTCTTTCTGTCTGTCCTCTTATGTAGGAAAGTTGAGCATAACGGAAGCGGAGCCAGAGCACCGGCTGTCCATATTGTGTCTGAAATGACATGTTGATGGGTTACGCTGACACTGAAACCCCATTCACAAAAATGGGCACCTCGGGGTCTGCGATTGGCTCAGTAGTATGAATTTACACCCACAGGCTCATGTTTTTGAAAGAAGTCTCTTATGCACACCAAGTCTACATTTGTGTGACATAAAAATACAGTATATTTGTGAGATATTATTGCAATTCAAAATAACTGTTTTTTAATTGAATACATTTTAAAATGTAATTTATTCCTGTGATGCAAAGCTGAATTTTCAGCATCATTACTCCAGTCTTCAGTGTCACATGATCCTTCAGAAATCATTTTAATATTCTGATTTGCTGCTGAAAAAAACTTCTCTTATTATTGTCAATGTTGATTTTATTGTATTTTTGTGGAAATCATGATGATACATGTCAATGTTGTACTTGAATAAATCCCGTTGTGCTAGATAACACCTATTTAACATGAGTACTCAGATTTAAGTACTCAAAGAGAATTTCCTTTTGATATTTTTCTTCAAAGTACCTGACCAAAGCTATGATGTGAAGATGTCTAATTGCTTGGTATAGAGTATTCAGTGCAATTTTGTTGAAAATGAGGTCAGTAAATTTCAGCATAGAGGAGGAACTCCTCCCCCAGGATAGTGTTTCCTATCTTATTTGTTTTTGTTCAGCCTATTAGTGTGGTATGTGATGTCAAGTAGGCTTCACTTATAGTACATGAGAGTAAGGGGAGTATGGAAAAAAAAATCCATGAAAGAATGTGTGTCCTCAGCTTAACAGAACACCATTAGTGCTGTCAGGAGCCTCCGACATAAAAACAGTATCTTGTTTTGTGGCATTAATGTGGTATTCAAGGGGGGAAATCTTTGGATCTTTTTTCCAACAGAGCTTTGTCTTCTGGATTGTTTCAAATTGTAAATAAGACGACTTATATTAAACTTGCAGCCATTACATGACTTTTATACATTCCCTCATTACCCTCCTCATTTGCTCTCCATTTATGCTCCTTGTGTTTGCAGTCGTGCGTCAGTTCGTCATCGTCTATCCCTGGATGTGTCCAGATCCTGCCTTGCCGTGCCTTGCCAGCCTGTTTTCCCCCACGGGGTAGTTTCTGTTGTTTGTTTTGTTTTATTTTAATAAAAAGCCCATTCTTCTGCAGTACTGAGTCCTCGCCTCATCCCTCTACCCGGATCCCTGACACCTAGATGTAAGGTCAAAGGTCATATATACTTATATAAAAAAATGTAGCGTCTGTGTTTTTTTTTTTTTTTTTTTATGTTTCTGAAAGAATAAAAAATACAGTGAAACCTGTAATGTTGTGAGGTATTATTACATAAGTATTCCTGTGGTGCAAAGCTGAATTTTCAGCATCTTTACTCCAGTCTTCAGTGTCACATGATCCTTCAGAAATCATTCTAATATACTGATTTGCTGCTCAAGAAACATTTCTTATTATTATCAATCTTGAAAACAGTTAATAATTTGTGGAATAAAGTGATACATTTTTTAGGATTTTTTGATGAATAGAAAGTTTAAAAGAACAGAATTTATTTAAAAATGAAAATCATTTTAAATATTAAGTCTTCACTGACACTTTTGATCAATTTAATGCATCTTGGCTTTGCTTTCCTTTTCTTTCTTTCTTTCTTTCTTTCTTTCTTTCAATAAAAGATATTTCATATTACAACAGCTTTGAACTCATTAGCACAGCTCTTACATTTTTGGTGGCATAAAATTATTCTGCATTTAAACAGGAATTCACCAGAATGGTATCCTCCTAACGGAAGACAAGATTTGGCATAGGCATTCCTTCTCATAACCAGACTACTTAAACAGAGATGCTTCAGCCAAAGGAGACATTTCTACTCACCTGGAAAAAGGTAAAGGCGTTGTCTGGCATGTGGCGGCAGTGGACCCTAGAGTACCCAGAGGCCTTTGTGTTTCGTGCCAGGATTCTTTGATGATGCAGCATGCTGGAATGCACTCGGAGCACTTTTCTATTTTCAGTATGTCGTTAGCATGTGGGTTTTGCCTGTAGCACCTATATATGGAGTTTTATCTTTTGGGTGTTTAAATGTCAAGTGCAAGGGAACACAATATTACTCGAAACACTCGTGTGACGTATTCTGTTACAAGATGTTTTTAGTAATGAAGTACTTGAATAACTTATCTTCAGGTTTATGCCAGTTTTTGTGAATTGAAAGCTGTAGGTTTGTACCTGTTTTTCTTTAGAAATCCTTTTAATCTGCTGATTTGGTGTTAAAGAAACATGCTTACACTTTATTTCACAGTACATGTACTTGAAGTGTACTTACCTAGGAAAGTACTGGGTACTATGAGGTCACTACATGGGTTAAGGTTAGATTTAGGTACAGGCTTAGTACCTGGTTATTACCTAGTTATTATAATTGCTATCAGTACATATTATGTACACACTGAAAATGACTGTAAAATAAAGTGCTACCAGAAACATTTATCATTACAATGAATGCTGAACAGTTAAAAAAAAAAAAATCTGGATTCTTTGAAAAATTGTTCAAAAGAACAGCATTTATTTTAAATGTTTTTTTTGTTGTTGTAAAATTAGAAGTGTCTTTACTGTCTTATCAATTTTATGCCAGTTTTTGTGAACGGAACGCTGTAGGTTTATACTTGTTTCAGATGGCTCTGCAATTGAAAAATTAAACGTACACCATTTTATTCTGGTAAAATAGGCAGTGTAACTTTCAGTTTCTGCTTCTGGGTACAAACACATGATGTTCTCCTATCTGGCACTGTCAAAAGACTCTGTAAGATGGGATCTGATCTGAAAATAATTGTGTTGTTATGCATATTATATCAAGTCTTATTGACGCTGAATGATTTGACCTCTGTTAGGGATATACTGTAATATACTTAGTTAAGTGAATTAGAGTCATGTAAAATTAGAATGCTTGTAATGGAAATATGAAAGTCAAAATGGCAACTTGACTATTTAGTAACTTCTCTGATATGTCTGATGTGACATTGTGTACAAGGAGTCAGTCTCTTCATCTCTCAGTATCTTTTAGAGTTTTGCAAGAACCTCACATGGACAGTATTGTTTCAAAGTTTGCAAACACTAGTAATTAATACTGTCAATGCTTTTCTAAAATGTTGATGGAGAAAAAGACATTATGTACTGTAAATAGTCCAGATTGTGATACTACATCTAATTTATAGATGACTTGAAAGTTCCTGCCATCTATTGTGCAAAATTTTGATATTAGACAAGCATAGCAAGCAAAGTGCGTACATCTGAGCTCATTAGATATTTGCAAATTGCTGTCTGTCAAAAAAGAATTCTGAGAATGTTTTGGGGATCTTCCATAATAGCTTTCAGAGGTTGTTTTGTTGCTGATGGAGATGACTGGAGGCGTAGAGGGTGTGTGTGTGTTTGTGTGTGTGTGTGTCTGAGTTGTGTGTTTACCACAGAGAAAGCTGGATTAGGATGAAAAGACAGTGTGCTGAATGAAGCCTATGCTGATTCTTGTAAATGACCTTGTGAAATGAAAGCTCTGTTTCAAATTCTAAATGCCAAATTCTGAGGGCAGTTAATATATTCAAATTAAAGCTGTTCTTTTGACCTTTCTATTAAAAAAATAGAATTTTTTTTAAATAAATTTTTTTTAATATTAAACGGCACAACTGTTTTGATCATTGATGATTATAAAATAAAATAAAAATATGTTCTTGAGCAGAAAATCAGCATATTAAAATGATTTCTTAAGGATCATGTGACACTGAAGACTGGAGTAATAGCTGCTGAAAATTCAGCTTTGCCATCACAGAAATAAATTACATTTTTAAATATATTCATATAGAAAACAACTCATTTGAATTGTAATAATATTTCACAGTATTACTGTTTTTACTGTATTTTTAATCAAACAAATGCAGCCGTGGTGAGCATAAACAAGGGCTTGATATAATATCGTCTCACAATAGATGATGTTAGCTTGTTGCTAAGCTAATGATGTGGCTTCTAATAACCATAAAAGTACACAAATATTGTCAAATAATTATGTTTTGACTTATTTTCATTCAGTACTGAATGAAACTGTAATTTCTCTCACCTTTCTGCCCTCTTGAAATTAAAATTTGCTCACTTAGTTTATTGCACTACGTTCTGGAAATGTCAAATTCATGCAGAATACATGCAGAGCTGTCTTAAAATTTGGCCCGAGCAGTGTAGCAGGGCACAGTTTTCTAAGTTAGTGTGCATATGCCGCCTACAAAGTTTTGCAACAGAGCTAATGTGTCATCACTCTCCACCAGGTGGATGGTCGACCGCAGACATATTAGCGAGACAACACACCTGTGGAATTTGCACTCCCATGACACATTTATTTATCATGGAGAATCTCTGGCCCATCTAATGAATAATTAGAACTTTTATGAGTGTAAAAGACAGTCTAGATCATTTAAAACACTGATCAGCACTAATTCAACAAGCCCTGAGCCCATCAATCAACCCGTCTCGTTCGGAGATGAGTGAAGGGTTTCAGCTGAAACAACCATCAGCCTCAAAATCACAGTCCCGGGATGCCCTTGGAATTTATGTTTACGTCAATGTTTTGTGTTATTATATGGCATGGTGTGTGTGTGTAAGGTGGATGCATTGTTTGCATGATTCAACAAGCCCTGAGCCCATCAATCAACCCGTCTCGTTCGGAGATGATGAGTGAAGGGTTTCAGCTGAAACAACCATCAGCCTCAAAATCACAAGCCGGGATGCCCTTGGAATTTATGTTTACGTCAATGTTTTGTGTTATTATATGGCATGGTGTGTGTGTGTAAGGTGGATGCATTGTTTGCATATGTGTGTGAAGGTAAATGAGGGCGGTGACCCCGGCAGCACGCGGAGACGTCAGAAGCCCGAGGCGTGTCCGCCCCTCCCTGAGTATCTTCCATTGTTTGCTCAATGCCTGTCAGTTCGAGGAGATTCCTTGTGCCATAATGGGCTATTATTTGTGCTCAAGCTCTATTCAAGCAATAATGACTTACGCCAGTTTTCCCGGCCCCTGGAGACCGGCATGCGTATAGTGCACAGCTCAGGAGGAGAGATAGCCTTTGTGCTCGACTTTTACAGGCTGATCCAAGAATATTTCACTCTCTCTCTTTCTTCTCCCTTCTACACGTATGGACAAAGACAGGCTAAAATTCACCAATCAAAAGGATCAATTGGAAATTCCCTGCAGGGTGTATTTTCTTATATATATTTTCTAAAGCTCTTGTAAAGCAGGAATGCAGTGTAGGTGGAGTCTTATTAATTCTTTAATAAAACATTAGGGATATAATAAACTTTTAGTGTAAACTAAAACCAATTTAATTAATTGCATATAAGGTAACTTTAGAGCATGTAACACTGTTGTATATAATTTATATGCATACATTTAATAATAAATTAACAATAATATAATATTATTTATTTTTCGATTTTATGCATTATTTGACAGGCTAATAGTCAGAATTGTTCAGACCAAAATATCCAAGACCCAAAACTGCCAAGACCTCACACCTAGAGCCAGACAAAGACTTTTTAGTTTAAGGATGATGCTGTCAATAGAAATTGTTTCAGTTTATTTTCAATGCTTCCAGTTTTGCCATACATTTTTTTTTCACAAGTGCTATTTTTGGAGAACTATTTCAGTCCATCTATGTAATTGAAAGTGAAAATTGTTTCAAAGTAAATCCTAAACCATTTAAAATTTGAAGGTCTAATCTTTTTGCTGGGTAATTTCTACATAGGGATCATTTTCCATTTTTGTGTTTTAGTGTGATTCACGTTTCTCTTAAGATGACACTCATTGGTTTGGTTTATAACTGTATCATGGATGAAGACTAGTTTGTTATATCCAATTAGCTTCACCTTTCATCTCTCATGCGCCCATTTCAGCACACACATAAACAATCTGACCTGTGTTCATTGAAAGCTTGCTTTCTGCACCTGGTTAAACTCTATTGTAGGTGGTAAGGCTTTCAGTGAAGTAGATCTTTCTAGAGCTTTAAGAGCACATTAAAACGAATGCACTGTTCTTCAACTGACTAATCCCTGTAATGTGTCTGAATGTTACCTGCTCTTTTCGTGTTCCGCTCATGCATGATTGTTTATGTGTTTGAAAAGGCTTGTTTATGCTTTATGAAGCATCCTTGGACTCTTCCAAAAAAAAAAAAAAACCTATATAAAAAAACCCCTACTATTATTGAAAGTGTTTACGGTTTGTCTTTTATCTGCCACATTTGCTCAAGAATGCACAATTTTAAAATCAGCACAGAGACTGCTTACTTTTACAATATATACTATAGTTGGGGCACACAATTCTGTTCTGTTAAATGTTAATGTTGGAACAAATGAAATGATGCATTTCAGTGGGACGTAAAATAATACAAATTCACAAGCAACTGAAGTTGTTTAAATAATGCAAAATATTTATTATTACCAAACAACATTTACCACATTAATGGCAATTAAATGTTATAATTTCATAGAAATAACATTGAGAAAAATCTTATTAACCAATATGGCTAAAGATAAATATTTAACATAAATGTGAAAAATAGCAATTGCATTGACGCATTTGTCGAGCTTCATTGTTTTACAGTGAATAAAGTGAATGAGTCCAGTTACAAGATCCATGAAAGAGTCTTTGGCTTGTAGTGGCTGTATGTTCAGTGTCCTCTGATGGGCGTCACACATCGCTTTAGGTTCCTGGAATCACTGATTCCACAGTTTCATTTAGTTACAGCATATTCCTCCTATGCAACAAGTATCTTCAATGCATAGTCTTTATATGCAATCAGTTTAATTTAAAGGTCCCACTTGGCTTGTCCAACTAGTTATCCCATGCACCAAAGGTCTAGTTCAAAAATGTTTAGAGTTGATAGAGGTTAGTCTTTATAATTTGAGGTTTGGTTTGTTTTATTCAACATCTTCCTTGGTTTTTCATCCCATTGAGCTCCACAACTCCACACTGACGCCGACTCGCCTCTAGGGTGGAGACCACATGACAAACACCACAATCCAAGACACTTGCATCTGCAGGTATTCCAACACACCTGATGGCATGAATACACAAGACGTGTGTGATGAATGAGCAGAGAGGAGCCTTCTATTCAGGTAAATCCTGTGGTGGATCAGCAAAGGGCAAAAGCTGAGCTTGATCTCTACGAGGCAGCGTTTTCGGACGTTCACGCTCGTGCCCTGTGGTGCCGCCTCATTCGCCATTTCTCCAGGAGAAGATGGATCCTCTTGATGGCCCTCACCCTGGAGAGGCTGTCACCAATCTGTTCTGTGTTTTTCACTCTAGAGAAAAACAAAGCAATGAGGTTAATATCACAGGTAGAACCCTTGACCAGATTTACCTGTCAAGTACTAGTTGTATTTGTGTGTATACAGGAAAAACAACACTAGAGCCCCCAAATGTGCATTTAACTCTTATTTACACTATCCAGCTAAACACATTGAAAGTAAAATCCACTTTATACTGCAGTCTTAAAAAACTATTTACTTTCAGAGTTAATGTGCTTATATCTGCAATGAACATTAATGACAGGTAATTTGTCACAGCCACAAGAGACATCAATCTTACAGAGGCTTGTAATTAAAGCATCCAATTATTTCTTAAATGTATGTGAGAATGCGAATGTGCTGCTATATATATATTTTTAGTGTATGCGGTTTGTCTAACCGTTTAATCTTTCTCTGCTTGTCTGCCAGCTTGTGTTTGCATTGCTTCTCGGCACAATCTTGGCCCTGGGCGGCATGGATTGCCTTGTCTGATGCTCCTTTATGCCTAAAAACGAAAGTTCATACGAGACATGAGCAGTCAATTCCTGAACAAGTTTGATAAAAGTCCACAAATAGAACTAAAACCTGTTTCTGCATGTTCATCAAGTCATGCAGTGACAGCTATAATGCCTTTGAGCATTACTGAGGTTCCCACACACAGCTCGTGCTCGGGAAAACAAGTGTGTCCCAAATATTTTTTAACCAGTAAGTCTTGTGACCTTGAAATTGGTCTTCAGATTAAAACTATCTGGCTTTGAACTATGATGACGTTCATGTTATTAGCAGTCAGTGTGTACTTACGCATTGCTCGGCTGACAGAATGAAGAGCATGTTTTGTCTTGGCTATCTGCACATTTGCAGCGTGACTTGGGCACAACAGGTTCTGTTACTGAGCGCTTCTTACGTGGAGCGTTTCCAAGTCCATATGACACTGTTCGCCTGGGGGAAGAAAAAATAATTAGAAAACAATGTTAGTCACGCCATCCTTCAATAATGATTTAAAGATTTATTTATTTTCTTTTTAAGTCATGAACTATAATGACTTACTCTGGTGTGTTGACCCATATTATGTCCAGGTGGCAAAAGTAGACACACTCTTTATCCATAAAACTTGCGCAGGAACACCTCTTAGTCCTGGAGTGTCGCACAGAGATCGATGTGCCTTGTGCTGTGCCATGACCCAAAGATGATGGAGCAGCTAAAATCATAAAATGATGTTGAATTCATAAGGTTTTGCAACATAAAGAATTCTACCTACAAGCACGCACTGTGATTTTTACACTCTTAAGTTGCAAAACTGTGTTTGATGGACTGGAAAAGCTGGAATTTGTCACGCTCAGTTAAAAATGACAGTGATGCTCATCATATAGGCTACAAGAATATTACAAATTTATCTTGCATGTGTTTATAGGTTGTTTAAGCAAGGTCTTAAAGCACTACTCTTATACTTAATTACACCTATTTGACACATTACAGATTGTTTAATAATTAATGTCAACTTTAAAAACTTTTAAAACGATTTAAAAAGCACTCAAATAATCTTTAACACAAATATTGGATGTAAAGCAAGTACATACCCAAATCAAAAATTCCAGATGACAGCATGGACAACACTGGGAAAATAATCCTCAAATCCATTTGATGTAATCTTATGCAAATCCCTGATTCGGCACAAATTGTGATAATACAATAGATTCGCAAACTGCTAAAAAGGTTCTGTTTTGCACTATTAAGCTGCAGTCTTCTCAATGCACTCTTGCATCTTTCTGTAATCCAGAGCACACTCCTGTACAGGAGCGCTTATATACGCGCCTTCTCCGCCTCCCGCCCGCTCGCGCGAACACAATGCTGTTTGTTAATAGTCACCGACAAGCAACGTGTGGAGCGAGATAAGAACTTTGTATTCCTGAGATTCCAGCGGGATGGAGACGCCGGGCGGCCGACTGGTGCCAAGTTTTTTTTTTAATGGCAAGTAAGGTGTCTTAACTGAGTAGTTTTCATACGGGGCAGTAGAGGGCGCGCGAATACAGACCGCCCAGACCTGAGACTCCAAACGAGGTTTCTCCTCAGGAATACTGTGAGTAATAAATGTAGTGTTAATTGTATTCCACAATTTCTGTCTATTATATACAGTGTTGGGGAGTAACTAATTACGTAATTTAATTACAAAATAAATGTAACTGTAATCAGTTACTGAGAAAACGTGTAATTAAATTATGCTAGTCAACATTTGAAGTGGATCAAAACCTTTCATCAAATTTGTCCTAAAACGCGTTTTTGTCTTAGGACAACTTTGATTAACTTTTTTTGATCCACTTCAAATGTTGACTACTATAGTTAGGCTACTTATGATCAGTGTTGGGGAAAGTTACTTTTAAAAGTAATGCATTACAATATTGCGTTACTCCATAAAAAAGTAACTAATTACGTTACTTAGTTACTTTTTATGGAAAGTAATGCGTTACGTTTGCGTTACTTTTTAAATCTGGACAGGGCTTGCTTGTTTGTTTTTTAAATAAAAAAGTTCTATTTTTGGCAAATAGAAAAGCATTTTCACACCAAAAGTGAAATGAATAAGCCTCACTCTGAAGGGAAAGTAAATTTGCGTCCGTACAGTAGAATGCAGAAGAAGACATTTCAACACACTTCAGCAATATAAAAAAGACACAAATGTCTGTCTAGAGTGATTTTTGCTTATTAGTACGGTTGAACTGAATCATCGAAGGTCAGAAGCAAAGACATTGGTTAATAGAATGGGAATAAATACATAAAGTATATTTGTGTTGTTTAACATTTAATTATTGCAGGTTTGCGTCATATTCTGAGTTGCATTATTTTTTATTCATTATGAGGAATACTGCATCTGTGTTTTTTTTTTGAGTGAGATGAATTAATGCATATTCATATTTATTTTAGAACTACAGTAACATCTTCTGATTTCTCTCAACATGGGGACAGGAGAGCTGTCAATCAATAAATTGAAAAAAAAGTAACTTGCGTTACTTATTTGAAAAAGTAACTCCGATATTCTCTTGTAAATTAAAAAGTAATGCGTTACTTTACTAGTTACTTGAAAAAAGTAATCTGATTACGTAACTCGCATTACTTGCGTTACCCTCAACACTGCTTATGAAAATGTTAATGATGACAAAGGAGGTTAACATCTGAATGTCATGGCGATGCAAAGATTTGACTTCAAAAACTGTTTCAAAGCTATTAAACTATTCCCTATATGACCTCTGAATGATCTCAAAGTAGATCAGAGGCAGTTCTTTAAAAATAATTATAATCTTAATTCAAATGATGAAGGATTCTGAAAATCTGACAGTAATCAGTGTTGAGTGCTACTGTAAAGTTAACCCTGCCTGGTTCAAAGGTTTGAAAATGATTATCAGTTAAAAACATTTGTTAGAAATTTAGCCTAATCAAATGTAATCAGTTACATTACTTTAATAAAGTAATTGAAATAGTTACACTACTAATTACATTTTAAATAAGGCAACTTGTAATCTGTAACCTATTGCAT
Source organism: Sinocyclocheilus grahami (assembly GCF_001515645.1). Lineage (NCBI taxonomy): Eukaryota > Metazoa > Chordata > Actinopteri > Cypriniformes > Cyprinidae > Sinocyclocheilus > Sinocyclocheilus grahami. Next base: position 797,237 of record NW_015505611.1, on the reverse strand, counting down.
TTCCAAAGTAACCTTCCCAACAACACTGATTATACATTTATATAGTGTAGACTGGGGATAGTTACGTTTCATAGTGTAGGTAAATCGAAATGTCATTTTGTTTTTTTACTTTAAAGTTTTTGCTACGAAAAAACTATTGAACATATTCGTCCATATTGCCCAGTAAAGTTCATTGAAGTTAACTGGAGCACTCAATATTGGGTAAATTGTCACAGATTAACCTGCTATTAAACAGAACAGGCTTTTTAGTACAATTTAATTTGTTAATGGATTAGTTTGTAATTGTAAATGATTCAGATTCAGACAGTAATTTCGAATAATTTTGGTGTGTATGAATCATTTCAGATGAAGTATATTAAGCAATACAGCAGCAGTTTAGGAACTTTAGCCTCTAGCTCTGTCCCTGCCCAATGGAAAACCCAGTTAATGGAAACTCAGGCCAGTTTACGCTCACAATTGTCTACCCTCCACCCGCTCCAAAAATGTATTAAATATTACAGCGCAAAGATTCCACACGTGTAGCCTGTTCATGCTTGTTGAATCTAAGACAGAGAATTAGGACAACAATAAAAGCAATCTATTAAGATCAGCTGAATATGGATGCTGCATTAAGGACAATTATGGAAATATGCAGTTCTGTTTTTCAGTGTTGCTCTCCTCAGGCAAGGGTGGCATGACTGCATTAATATTTTTCAAATATTCTGACATCGTACTCATAGACAAGGCTAAGCCTCACCTGTACATACAGGTCCTAATGATGGAACTCTTTTTCCCTCTACAGAATAGAACTGATGCAAACATGCATTGAGACATTTGCCAATGACAGAAAAAGTATTTGTTTAGAATGAGGTGGAAAGTTTGAAAATCATACACATCTACATTATGGTCAAATCTAGGAATGTCGTTTCCATTGCAGAACAGTTTAGTGTTCACTAGTGAGTTTTTAATGTTCTACTCTCACTTTGGCTAAATTCATCAGGTTTGGACGGACTGAATGTTCAGAGCTGTTTCCATGCTCTTCTGTGGGCTGGGTAACTAAGCAACATCCTCCCCCACCCCACCTTCCTGCATGATGTGCCCTGGCCTGCACTCCTCTGTATGCAATAACACGACCCATCCAGCAGGTAGCGTTATTGAGTCACAGTCTTGGTGGACTGCTGCGGCAGGCAACAGAAATACTATCAACTGAACGATTCTGGGGCTATAATGACAGCTTTTGCTACAAGCCTCTTGAGACAAGGACAGTGTCGTAGTCAATAAAACCTCGTGAAGGAACTGATTGGTGACGTCGTTTGCTGGCCTCTCCAAGCTCCTCGTTAGTGATTTGAACTGCTGAATAATTCTAGCCTGTTGGAGAGCCCCGGGAATAACCCTTTCTACAGGGTTGATTAAAGGAGGAAAAAAATATAAATCAGATAGCTAATTGCAGCACTTAAAAAAGGAGACTTCAGAGGCATTTCTGCACTTGTAAACAAGGTTTTACTGATACCGTCGATAGTATAGACACAGCAAATGTAAAGCCACCATTTTACTCATACCTATGGACTTATGGAGTTCAAAATGGGCACCAGGTGGAATATAATAAATACTTGACCACAACATCTGTGCACAAGAACACTGCCCCCCAAAAGCCATAGAAATGTTTATATATCAGTACATTAATTTCCCCATCAATTTACGATAGACATAAAACTTTTCAAAAAGAACACATTTAAAAAATAAAACAAATTTCCTCCATTCTTCTTTAACTTCCATATCAACTTAACTTCCAAATAGGTAACTACTAGATTTATAAGATATTATATACAGGTTTCTAAACGAGAAACTCCAAAAGGCACAATTGTCTATACAACATGTACAAAAAGAAAAGAAAAACAGTTTGGTGCTGACAAAAAGGTATAAAATAAAATAATTGGTCATCATTTATGATTGCACATACAATATGACTGTCAGAAAATGTGCTTTTAGAGAAGGCTTGCAAACCTCCTGAAGTGTTTCAGTTTTACAAAGTGACAAAGTTTTACAAAAAAGAAGGAGAAAGGTGGAAAGAGAAAGAGAAATTCATAGGCAGAAAAGAAAGAGTTTTTATTGGGACTCTCAGGTAGCTATGACAAGTCTATCCTCATCATCACTGGAGGATTCATTGTAGTCATCAGTTATTGGTTGTCTAGAGACAAGTTTGTGTGTTTTCACTTCACTAGCCCCACCTGCTGTTGCCTTGTGTGCAACCTCGCAGCCTCTCTCATTAGAGGATGAGGGGGAGGAGGGCAAAGGAGGTTGTGTTTTCGGTTTGTCCATCATGGCTGTGGTCTTCTCAGCACCCCCTGTGTCCTTAGATCCAGCGCTAGGGCTGTTTTGAGAGACCTGCTTTGGCTCTGTGGATGGCTTTGCGTTTGTAGGAACATCTCCTGAATTGGCTGTTGGAGGACTGGCTGAAGAAGTAGGTGCTGGTGGCGATTCTGCAACCTGTGCTGGTGGAGGTACAGATGCTACACCCTCAGGGCTATGTGGCTTGTCCTGGGCTGCAGGAAGTGGGCTAAGAGCTGAGAGGGGACTGAGGGATGGTATAAGGGCTGGCAGGGCAATGTTGAGGATTTGCAGGCCAGGGATTTGTGCTGGGGAAGCAGTGCTGCACTGAGGGGCAGGGCTAGCTGCCAACACTTGAACGCCAAGGGTGGCATTTAATGGCAGACTCTGTTGAGGCACCAGGTGGGTGGAGTTGGCTAAACCCACCACGCTCAAGGTCTCCAAACTCACAGGCTGCAGGGTAGTTTGGGGAGCACCTAGTGTCTGAAGCCCTGCCACTTGGCCCAGAGGGAAACAAGGCAGTACACTGCTGACTGGTTCCTGAACTACCAGTGGCTGGGTCGGGGAACCCTCTGGCCGGGGCGAGGTGTTGGGGGCTGGGAGAGGGCTTCCGGTCTGTCTGTGGATCACACTGAGTGCAGGGATGGTTAGCTGGACTGGCCCGGCCTGAATGGGTACAAATGTGGAGTAAGCAGCCAAACCCGCGGGAACAAGCTGGATGCCACCCACAGGTACCATGCTGTATGGGGAACGAGAGGGCTGTTGGGAGTGCAAGGGCAGGTGGCTGAAGAGATGAGTAGTGGCTTCCACTCTGGGCTCGTGGATCATTGCATTTGGAAAGTGCAAGGGTCCCTGAAGAGGGTCCGAAGGGGTCTGAGTACCACGGTCGACATTGGCATTGCACTCACTTGCAGGCTGGGATATGGTGCTTGACACTCCTTCCTGTTTAAAGAACAACGTTATGAATACTTTTATCAACACTGCCAAACAACACAACAATAGCAGACAGTGACTACATTAAAATTCTATTCACCTTTTCATGCATTCAAAGCAGTTTTGCTGACGTGCCAGGCATGCGAGACTCAAGACATTGGAATGCATATGGGGTCGGGTACTGGTATGGGGTGAGGTGTACATGTAGAGAGGGAGGGATGTATGACGGGAAAGACAATGACTGCGAGGACACGGGTCTCACCTGGCCGAGCTTGCCACCCTTGCCTGGCACTGGGGGACTAGGGGGAACATCAAAGTCAGGGTAGTCGATGGACATCTGTCTGCAAGGTGACACTGGGCTCATCATGTGTACGGAGTCAGTATCAGAGGTGTGGGATTCTGAGGCAGGGGCAGGGTTTGATGTGAAAGAGGTGGGACAAGGGCCAGGGCTTGAGCAGGATGCAGAAATTGACATCTGTCTGACCAAAAAAACTGGACTTGTCATAGCCACAGACTCTGTGTCTGAGCTCTGGGAGTCTGAAGCTTGAGGAAGCTGAGTTTGGGGAGCTGGGCTTCGATTCGGGCTGATGGACATCTTCGCCAGCAGATAGCTAGGAGCCATGTCAGCCTGGTTAGCAGGAAGATGCTGTGGGCTTGCAGAAACAGAAGGTGTTGCAGAGAGGCCAGACTCCGCCTGACTGTCCTCCTCGTCTTCCTCTTCCCCGTCGTTATCTTCGTCGTCTGGGCCATCAGAGTCATCACCATCTGAGTCCTGTCTGTCAGCACTTCCTGCTCTTCTTCCTCGATCACCTTTGGGGGGAAAACAACTTAATGAACAAAAAGAGCAGGAACAATCATATAATATAGCACAGCCAATCCAAGCGGATACATCTATAAAAGAGCTACTTTGAAAATTCTCCCAAGGACTTTTCACAATCCTAGTGTGACCTAAATAGTGTGACCTAAAGATGACAGATTTAAACTGAATCTTTAAGTAATGTTTGGTTTTTCAACAGTTTTCACTTTCCAGAGTTACAGCTTTCACATCTACCGCATAGCAAAAAAAGGGATAATAGGTCTAGAAATACCCATCATATTATATAGGGAAGACATTAACACCTCAGACCACAAATGCAGCCTGTGCTTGACAGCTTGTTGTGAGAGAAAAACAAATATGCTCTCAGTAACTGAGACCAGAGAAAGCTCACAGCTTCTCTCTCTCTTTCCTGCTAAAATTAGATGCAGCAATTTCCTCACAGTAAATGCTGTGTATGCCGCCCACATGCACCAAGAGTTAACAAGGAAAAAGACTGCATTTAGAATCTCTAATTAGACCATGGTATTGCCATTGATCATCACTGCAACAGAACATAGCCAGTGACAATCCACATTTAACAGATGGTGCTATTATTAGCCATTAATAATAGCCTATTAATGGTCAGGTTGATTCTGTTGTTAAAAATGAATATGTAATGGTGTAAACAAAACTATAGTTTTTGCTTTCTCAAGTTGGTTGGTTAGGCATTGGTCCTCGTGAAATAAACTCCCCTATTCAATGGTCTGGTTAAGACTGATATTTCCAAAAGCACATAAGAGACTTCTACCTGAGTCTTCTGTGTCCTGGTCCTCAATAATACCCACAGCAATTCCCATTTCCATGCACTTCTTGCTGTGGGCTTTGGACTTCATGTGCTTGGTTAGGTTCCCTGTGTGGTTAAAGGGAACAAAGAGGTCACTCAGGTGGGAGGCGGATACAGGGCATGGGAGTGGTTTACATAAGCATGACATGTTCCCAAGCACTAGCTCTATGTAATGGGTGAGTAACTGATAAAGAAGTTCTTAAAGGAACGTGGGCTGGTCTGACACTGTGTGCTGTTCTGCAGTGCCGCGTGGGAAGTTCAACTGTGATGAATCATACTGGCGTTTTTAAGAGAACAGGCACAGTCTTCAAAAAAGCAGGTAAGAAAAAAACACTTTGTACAGAAATAATATCCAATCATCCCTAAGAATGATCTAAATTGCCTAACTGTTCCTGACACATTTCATTTAGAAAATGAAACCTATCAAGTTAACATGTTTAGATTTGTCCTTATGCAAGTGTATGAGTTGGCGATTTATGATGGAAGACAAGAACCAGAGGTGCTTTTTTATTTAAAAAAATATTCTGGATCAAAAATTAGTTTTTTATCCTGTTTAATATTTGTAACAATTTGTATAAGTTCTGTTTATTATTTGTAATAATTAATAATTACCATTTGAGGAAGAAATCAAACTTTAAGCATAACTTAGCTTTTAAATCAGTGTTTGGGACTAAACCCACCTTTGGTCTTGAAAGAGAAGTTGCAGTGCATGCAGTGAAATGGACGGATGTCCGAATGCGTACGGATGTGTTTCCGCAGCATGCTAGGTTTCTTGCAGCGGATTCCACATTCCTCACAGATGTATTTTCCTCTTCCACGCCCTCTAACATACACATACTCCTCATTCGACTTGTAACTGAAAACATACCACAGATAGCACACTTTAGAACACAATGTCCTGTTAAATATTTGCAAAGTGGGGTAAAATAAATGAGATTTACAAACCCTCCATCAAAGATCTTCACTCGTTGGGGTTCAGATTTGGAAGAATCTCTGTCTGACTCCGTCTGATTAATTGGTTGAGTTTCTGATTTTGTTTTTCCACTATTCTCAGTTGGCACAGATCTTTGCTGAATCAAAACCTGAAACAATACAAAATACCAAGAACAATTTGTTAATCGTGCATGTACCAATGCATAACAAATGCATTAAAATGTAAAATAACAAACTATATGTTCAAAATGCGCTTACTTTTGGCAAGATGTCCTTCAGTTTCCCAGAGTAGGTCAAGATGTCAGATTTCAAAGTTGTTGTTTTTGCTTGGGTGTAGTGTATTTTCTTGGATGTCTGTTTGGAGTCAAACAATGACATGACCATTTTTGTGGGAAGCCCCAATGGATTGGGATTGTTGGGGTTTACTACCCATGCAGAGTAGGCAGAAATCCTCTGGTCTGCCTGTTGAATGTGCAGGGGTTTCCTTTTCATGAGAAAACACCAGGTGAAGGTTGTAGCTGTTTTCAGACTAGGGAAAGACAGGCGATGACTGTCTCTGGTGTTTACAACAGACACAGAAGAAGCTAACTTCACCTGGCCCTGAAATGTTGGAGGCCTCAGAGGAGATTTGGATGGAGACCAACGCTGCTCCTCAGGTTTTTCTTGTGGCTTCAGAGTGGAATTTTCTGGCATGGTATAGCTTTGAACTCTGGAGGAAGAACATGTAGCAGGTGTTGTGGTTGGTGTTCTACTCTCCATTTCCTGTTCACTGACCTCAGTTGTTGTCTGAGATACTGGTGTCTGGGTGTTCTTGTCAGCTTCTGAAGTCTCTGGTAATTGTTCTGGGGCATCAGTCTCAATTGGGCTATCCACTGGCTCTGTGGTGCAGACCTGTCTAACCAGCATTAACTTCCTCTGCCTGGTCATTTCTGACATCTTTGAGTTCAAGTAGTTTAGAGATCTACCATCAGTGAGACATGCAGCTCCGTGCTCATCTTTAGCCCGTTTCTGTGTTTTTTCCATAGCAATGTCCAGGCTGTTGGCAGGAGAGAGCATACGCTTACTTGAGGCAGTAGACTCTTGGGGGCATAAATTTGCAGATGCCAGTTTTTGTGTACAATGCAGTGAACCGAGGGACAGGATGCTTTGCTCAGTGGTTTGATTTTGTTCAGTAGATTTCCTATTGTTGTTTTTCATCTGTACAGCAACAGACCCAGGTTGCCTGCGAGCTTGAATTTCTGGTCCAGTCTTTGAATCACAGTTCGCAACATGTACCGTAGGGAAGTTAACCTTAGAAACCACAGTAGCAGGTGCTAGGGTGTGCTCATGGGTGATTAGAATCTGTGGTACAGGTGTAGATATTGGTGTTATATGAGACGCTGTATCAACTTGCGGACCAGCAGGCAGTACAATTGGGGGCTTATTGATTACAGCCTGATAACCTGGTTGTGCTACATAGACATTTTGCATTCCATCATTTGACAGAGAGACTTTCATTTCATTAGCCACTGGTATAGTTATCACTGGCAAAGTGATCTGTGTCCCTTGTACACCTGCTAAAGAATATATCTGGCCTGTTTTTAGAACAGGGCAATTCATTTGGTATTTAGGTACAAAGCTCTTGTTATTTTTTTCATCAGAGCTCTTCTGAACATCTGTCTGACCAGCCACCATTTGGACTAGAGGTTGCACATGCCATGCCACAACCCTTGAGGTCTGATGCCATGGATGTGGAAGACCATGAACCTGGAGTTGTTGGGTTTGGCTTCCAAGGTTGATGCTTTGAATCACTTGCTCATTTTTCAGTAGTGGAGCCTCTCCAGAATGTAGAGCAACAGACTGAACACGTGTAGATGTGTTCATATTTACTGATCTAGGTTGGGACCCAGAGCATTCATTAGTGAAGGGGACTCTTTGGATGGGGGGAGTCTGTTTCACTGGCAATTGAGGTTCTGGTGCAATCTTTAAGGACATCTGACGTACCAGAGGACCCCTTCTTCTTTCAATGAGAGGCACCTGGGTAGTTGGAGGACAGTGTGTCATTTTTAGCAGGGCAGTCTGAATTGGTGACAAAGGCCTGCTGGGTGACATGCTGCTGCAATCAAAGGATTTGCTACGGTAGTCACAAGAAATCTCCAATGATGACTGAGTGCAGCTGATTTGTTCTGAGGTAGCACGTCTCATCATGCCTGGCACTCCAAGAGTGTTGTTTGCTACAGGGATCCCTTGAGCTTGTGGTGGCTTCCCAACACTATCAGCCCTTGATGGGCTGTCAGATCTTGGTGGATCATCTCTGTCAAAAGAGGCTGAAATACTAGAGCACCTTGACAAGCTACTATCTCTACTGAGGCTACAAGAGAGACTTGACTCAAAGCTAGATTCACCAGAAGAGTGTTCCATTTGAGCAAGTCTTATGCGCTTTTTCTTTGGGGGGAGTTTTTCTGTTGGCAGTTTAGACAAGCTCTCACTCCTCTGAGGCCAGTTGAATGTTTCTGCAGGTTTCTCTGTTGATTCTACAACTGGAGTTTCATGATCTCTGTCTGGTTCCTCTGTTACTAAGATTTCAGGGACCTGAATGTTGTTCTGCCGCACAAGCCGTGATTGCTGTACAGGTGTGCCATCACTAGCAATGGCAAAGGTTTGCTTACCATGAGATTCCATTCCTTGGCTGGCACATTTGGGTGTAGACATTCTGTCATGGTAACTTTGTGAAGATAAATTCACGGCAGCCTCTTTATGACCTTTTACAGAGCTCTTTACTTCCTTTTCCACAGGATCAACTGGAGATGACCTGTCAATGGACTCAGATGTTTCAAAAGAATTTGGTCGACTGAGAGAGTTGGTATGTCGAATGACTGAAGTTCCACTTCCTTGTCTCTGGAGGTCTCCTCTTTCTTTATTTGGTGTGCTGATCTGAGCCTCTCTTATTGGAGATAGTCTTGACTCCTGTGATTCTGCAGCTCTGCCAATGATCTGTATCTGTCCTAAAACAGCAGTGTTACTTAAGGACTGGGTATGTTGAGAATAAGGTCGCCCTATCGAACCTGTAGAGGTCTGGCAGGAGTCAAAACTTCTTGAACATGGAGGAGTGGTCTCAGTTGGAGACTGGTCATCATCATCTCCAACACTTTTAATTTTCCTTCTTTTTCTTACCATGAGTGGTTGCTCTACAATGCCGGTAATTACAGCATTTCTGTTTAAAAGGGGCTGCTGAATTCCACGTCCGAAAACTTCTGTCTCAATCTCTCTGGCATGCATAGGCTTGATTTTTGGACCATGCAGTTCAGAACAATAAAACTTCTTGTGATTTTCAAAATTTTCCAATTTTCTGTAACGGTTACGACAAGTCTCACATTCGTACATTGTCCCTTTGTTTTGCTGGGGTTTTCGGTTTCTTTCTGTTGCATGCTCAAAAGACTTACTTCGCAGTTCGTGTGTAATACTTGGTCCATGATGGCTCTCATCCATGGAATGAACAGAGATAAGAACATGACCATCATTTGTGGACAAATCCTCAACTGCTATCTGTCTCACTAGTGTACGAGGATGTACAGCAGGATTGGGAGTAGAGGGAGCAGAAGAGAACACATCATCATTTAGTGAACTAATCTTGTCATCAAATGAATGACAGATCCTTAGTGGGTGAGGCTGAGGTGTTACATTGGGGAATAGAGCTGACTGACCAGGTGTTGTAGGCATCGAATTGCTTCTTGTAATTGGTAAACAGTCCATAGCTGGATACTGAGGTGGTACAGAAAGAAGAAATACTGGCTTGGATTTGTCTGTCGGAGTGAATGGAGATTTTGGTATGTCCGAGTTGGAACTAGATCTTCTTACTGGTGGTTTTAGATCAAATTGAAAAGAGTCTTTAAATATGTAGGATTTAGGGGAGTCAATGCTACCCCTTCGGGAAAGGGAAGTCCTCCTGGGTTTGACACTGTCTAGTTGTTTGTCATCCACAACAGCCTCATTGTCTGAGATCAGCTTTGAAATACGCTCCTCAAGAGATAGAGCTTTGGTTTCTAATGGAGGATGCATTTGTCCTGAAGGAACTCGAGGCTTCTCAACAGGTGCTACTTGCATGACAGTTGCCACAACAGGGGAAGGGGGAATTTGTGGGGCTTTTGTAATGTCAGTTTCTGCTGGTGGAGTTATCTTAACAAAAGGACTTGGGGGACTCATAGCTTGATCTGCACTCTCAGAACGTGAAAAGTAGCCAGAGTCAGTGCTTCCAAGACTCCGAGGACTAAGCAGACACTTGCCTTGTGGTTGTTGTGAGTAATCAGTTGCTTGTTGCCTTTGTAGCTGGGCATGGCTGCCTCCTAGTGGTGATTTACAATGCTGATCTTCATCTTCACTAACTGAATCTTGTAGAGGACTTGTGCAATCCACTTCTTTCAGTGAGGACAGAACCATTACATTGGACCGTATGTTTGCTGTCTGGAAATCCCTTTGCCTCTGGGCTGTGGCATGTTCAGGTGCCAAATCTGTAACTCTTGGGCTGTCTGCACGCAAAGGCGAAACATTTACAGGGTGGACAACCACTTTAGGGAGAGCAGCAGTGACCTTTGGCTCACATCCTTTCTGAGCAACCAGTGGTTTCAGAGTTTCAAACACCAGCGAAGGCTCTGATTCTCCTTGGCTTCCTGGTACCATACCTGCACTCTGCAGACTGCTCTCAGACAATGCCGTCAGGCTGCTTTGTGAAGAATCCGGGTCTAAGTCCGCTGCACTACCTTCCTCATCACTGTCCCCGCTTTCCTCCACATCAGAATGTGTGGCCAGGCCTTTGTCCGACTCTTGAGATAGGGATCCACTTCCGGAGTCTTTTACCAGACCCAGTTTGATAGCATGCGCATGAGACTTCTTATGCTTGTATAAGTTGCTCTTTGTCTTAAATGAAAAACCACATGTCACACATGGGTAAGGTCTCTCTCCTGTGTGGGACCGTATGTGTTTTAGAAGCACACTTGGCTTGGCACAAGCTCTTTTACAGTATTCACAGACATATTTTCCTTGCTTTTTTGGTTTTTGATCTTTTGCAGAGATATCAGATACTTGGCTTGCACCGAAGTTGACCACAGCTGTCATCTGAACAGGGTTGAAACCTGGTGTGACAGGGACTTGAATTGAGTTTGGTACTGTGGCTGACAAAGACTGGCATGTTTGAACAACGGGGGGCTGGCTCTGAGGGAAGCCGCCTGATCCAGATGGAACAGGTGCGTGTGTCAAGGTAAGTGAAGGACTTTTCTGGAATCCTGGTTTGTCCTGCTGACGATTTCCTGACATGTTCACATACTGCTGTGTTGTGTGTTGCCCTGTAGATGCCACACTACTGTAGAACTGTTTGGCTGTGTTGAATGGTGGCACAAATGAGGGTTGTGACTGGATATTGAAATTTACAGCAGGCATAGTCATAGCATAGTCTGAATAAGTGACAGGAATGGAAACTGATTTTCCAAGATGCCTTATTGGACTGCTGTTCTTCCTTTCTGTCAGTGTATTGAAATCTGGCTCCATAGCCTTAAGCAGTACCTCAAGGGGAGCACTTGTGTGAGACGGAGATGCGTTTTTGTTGCTGCCGTTGCCACACCAGATTTCTGCCTGCACAGGCCTTGCGGCAGAAGGTACCTCTGCAGCACTTTTGTGGCTGAGAGCCTGTGGCTCTAAGGTTAATAACTCCTTGTGCTCCACTTTTACTGCTCTAGATCCAGATGCATCATGTGGTGCATCTTCAGTATCTTGAGGTTCAGGCAATCCATGCGATGGACTGCTTGAAAAAGAAGAGGAGGGGGGTGTGGCTTCCTTGGATGAAGAAGATATGCTTGGAGAAACTGATTTCTTGGTCTGTGATTGCTTTTTGACGGGAGATTTGGGTATTTTCTTTAGCTGGTTTTGTGCCACAACTTTTTTCCTCTTCAGTCCTTTGATGCTTTCAGAGTTTCTGCCAGTACTTTGATTTATGTCTGTAGGAAAAATAATTGTAATGAAAAATTCCCCCCCAAAAAATAAAACATTCATTATTATGCCCAATACCTTTTGTGATTTTTTAAAATTAAATATCGGTAATTACAGCATTTCTGTTTAAAAGGGGCTGCTGAATTCCACGTCTGAAAACTTCTGTCTCAATGTCTCTGGCATGCATAGGCTTGTTTTTTGGACCATGCAGTTCAGAACAATAAAACTTCTTGTGATTTTCAAAATTTTCCAGTTTTCTGTAACGGTTGCGACAAGTCTCACATTCGTACATTGTCCCTTTGTTTTGCTGGGGTTTTCGGTTTCTTTCTGTTGCATGCTCAAAAGACTTACTTCGTAGTTCATGTGTAATACTTGGTCCATGATGGCTCTCATCCATGGAATGAACAGAGATAAGAACGTGACCATCATTTGTGGACAAATCCTCAACTGCTACCTGTCTCACTAGTGTACGAGGATGTACAGCAGGATTGGGAGTAGAGGGAGCTGAAGAGAACACATCATCATTTAGTGAACTAATCTTGTCATCAAATGAATGACAGATCCTAAGTGGGTGAGGCTGAGGTGTTACATTGGGGAAGAGAGCTGACTGACCAGGTGTTGTAGGCATCGAATTGCTTCTTGTAATTGGTAAACAGTCCATAGCTGGATACTGAGGTGGTACAGAAAGAAGGAATACTGGCTTGGATTTGTCTGTCGGAGTGAATGGAGATTTCGGTATGTCTGAGTTGGAACTAGATCTTCTTACTGGTGGTTTTAAATCAAATTGAAAAGAGTCTTTAAATATGTAGGATTTAGGGGAGTCAATGCTACCCCTTCGGGAAAGGGAAGTCCGTCTGGGTTTGACACTGTCTAGTTGTTTGTCATCCACAACAGCCTCATTGTCTGAGATCAGCTTTGAGATACGCTCCTCAAGAGATAGAGCTTTGGTTTCTAATGGAGGACGCATTTGTCCTGAAGAAACTCGAGGCCTTTCGACAGGTGCTACATGCATGACAGTTGCCACAACTGAGGAAGGGGGAACTTGTAGGGCTTTTGTAATGTCATTTTCTGCTGGTGGAGTTATCTTAACAAAAGGACTTGGGGGACTCATAGCTTGATCTGCACTCTCAGAACGTGAAAAGTAGCCAGAGTCCGTGCTTCCAAGACTCCGAGGACTTAGCAGACACTTGCCTTGTGACTGTTGAGAGTAATCAGTTGCTTGTTGCCTTTGTAGCTGGGCATGGCTGCCTCCTAGTGGTGATTTACAATGCTGATCTTCATCTTCACTAACTGAATCTTGTAGAGGACTTGTGCAATCCACTTCTTTCAGTGAGGACAGAACCATTACATTGGACCGTATGTTTGCTGTCTGGAAATCCCTTTGCCTCTGGGCTGTGGCATGTTCAGGTGCCAAATCTGTAACTCTTGGGCTGTCTGCACGCAAAGGCGAAACATTTACAGGGTGGACAACCACTTTAGGGAGAGCAGCAGTGACCTTTGGCTCACATCCTTTCTGAGCAACCAGTGGTTTCAGAGTTTCAAACACCAGCGAAGGCTCTGATTCTCCTTGGCTTCCTGGTACCATACCTGCACTCTGCAGACTGCTCTCAGACAATGCCGTCAGGCTGCTTTGTGAAGAATCCGGGTCTAAGTCCGCTGCACTACCTTCCTCATCACTGTCCCCGCTTTCCTCCACATCAGAATGTGTGGCCAGGCCTTTGTCCGACTCTTGAGATAGGGATCCACTTCCGGAGTCTTTTACCAGACCCAGTTTGATAGCATGCGCATGAGACTTCTTATGCTTGTATAAGTTGCTCTTTGTCTTAAATGAAAAACCACATGTCACACATGGGTAAGGTCTCTCTCCTGTGTGGGACCGTATGTGTTTTAGAAGCACACTTGGCTTGGCACAAGCTCTTTTACAGTATTCACAGACATATTTTCCTTGCTTTTTTGGTTTTTGATCTTTTGCAGAGATATCAGATACTTGGCTTGCACCGAAGTTGACCACAGCTGTCATCTGAACAGGGTTGAAACCTGGTGTGACAGGGACTTGAATTGAGTTTGGTACTGTGGCTGACAAAGACTGGCATGTTTGAACAACGGGGGGCTGGCTCTGAGGGAAGCCGCCTGATCCAGATGGAACAGGTGCGTGTGTCAAGGTAAGTGAAGGACTTTTCTGGAATCCTGGTTTGTCCTGCTGACGATTTCCTGACATGTTCACATACTGCTGTGTTGTGTGTTGCCCTGTAGATGCCACACTACTGTAGAACTGTTTGGCTGTGTTGAATGGTGGCACAAATGAGGGTTGTGACTGGATATTGAAATTTACAGCAGGCATAGTCATAGCATAGTCTGAATAAGTGACAGGAATGGAAACTGATTTTCCAAGATGCCTTATTGGACTGCTGTTCTTCCTTTCTGTCAGTGTATTGAAATCTGGCTCCATAGCCTTAAGCAGTACCTCAAGGGGAGCACTTGTGTGAGACGGAGATGCGTTTTTGTTGCTGCCGTTGCCACACCAGATTTCTGCCTGCACAGGCCTTGCGGCAGAAGGTACCTCTGCAGCACTTTTGTGGCTGAGAGCCTGTGGCTCTAAGGTTAATAACTCCTTGTGCTCCACTTTTACTGCTCTAGATCCAGATGCATCATGTGGTGCATCTTCAGTATCTTGAGGTTCAGGCAATCCATGCGATGGACTGCTTGAAAAAGAAGAGGAGGGGGGTGTGGCTTCCTTGGATGAAGAAGATATGCTTGGAGAAACTGATTTCTTGGTCTGTGATTGCTTTTTGACGGGAGATTTGGGTATTTTCTTTAGCTGGTTTTGTGCCACAACTTTTTTCCTCTTCAGTCCTTTGATGCTTTCAGAGTTTCTGCCAGTACTTTGATTTATGTCTGTAGGAAAAATAATTGTAATGAAAAATTCCCCCCCAAAAAATAAAACATTCATTATTATGCCCAATACCTTTTGTGATTTTTTAAAATTAAATATTAAATAAAAAATTATTTAAATACATAAATTTTTATGAACAACTACAAGGTTACTTTAAAAAAAAAATCCTTAAACAAAGAAGAAAATCAATAGGGTTACACAATTCATCAAAGAGATTTGTAAAGGTTAAATAATACACATTTTCAAATAACTTTAAAATTTCTCAAAATTAAAATAAACCATGTCCTTTGATTACATTATCCTTAGAATTTTTATTATAACAAGATTGTTAACTGAAACAACTGGCATCTGAGCAATTAATTATTGACGTATTACAATAATTATATGATGTTTTATTTTTGACAGTGCAATTCAGTGTAGTGCACAATAACATAGAATGTATATCTTAGACAAAGTCACAGAAAAAGCCAAAGTCATAGACAAATCTGTTAGTGTGCTCGAATACAGCTTGTAGTCAACATTTATGTCATCTTTCAACACACAAATTGCCCATGCATTTTCCTAACAATCTTCAAAACAAACATGTCTGTTATTTTCTGCTTTCATTTCCTCCTCGTCTAGCTGAATACCTTTCATCATGCAAAGTTCGTAAGCAAAACAAAATCAAACCATAGACTGCACTTTCTACAACACCTAAACATCAAGATAAACTCTGTTTAACAGCACAAATTACCCAAAAAAGATATACAGACAAGTCAACAACAGCAAAAATCTTGCTAATATCAGACAAACCAAAACATACCCAAGCAACGAGTTTTGATGAATTATAAGGTGGACGAAGCACTACAATTTACAATAAAATAAAATAATCCTTTTCTTAGCAAACCCAGTTCTCTATTAGCTGCACCAGTGCCTCTGACAGCTAGCACATAGACAAGACTGTTTTGGAATCTAGAAGATCTCCTGAGCTGCTACTGAGGCCCACGCATCATTATGTACAAAACCCACTCTCCGTTTCTCAACCCTCTGTCACCATCCCTCTCTCGCTCTCCCTCTCCAAACCCTCCCTAACTTGCTCTCCTACATCTCATTCAATACTGCAATTGTGTTAGTGAGGATGAGCCTTACCTTGTTCTATTATTTCTATTCTCTCTCAGTCAATTGGCAGAGAAAGACAATACGAAATAAGTTGCATGTAGGTGTTTATGTGGATGAAAAAGCTTGTGTGAATTAATTAAATCTGTCCCTGGATTGAACATGATCCAGATACTCTGGCCAGTAAGACCTGAGCACCTAAGTCAACATCTGGCAGAAAACAAATCACTCTTAATTTGGAAAAGGAAACATGGCGAAGCGCATACACAACTGAATATTGTCCACAATTGCTCATAGGCAGAGTTTACCGCATTTGCTGTGTTTGGACTCCCTGTGGTCTTAAAGTTATACTGAAGACTCTTTGTGTGCCTGATGCCAAGTAGTTACAAAACACGTAACCAAGCCTGAACATCTGTGGCAACCCTGCACTTATTAGGGTTTCCTTTCTTTACGTTGCTTGGCATGGTTGGTGGAGAGAAGTGGTTAGGTGTTAGAACTACAAAGTCATAATTTCCTGGATGCCTCAGGAATTCCCCAGAAATTCAAAAGGCCTGTTAGGAGTTCACCAATACTTCAATCTAACTTTATTTTGTTTGTAACCTTAGTAAGTGAGTGATCAACAGAAAAACTTCCTTACATGTTTCTAGAGAATGTAGAAAGAGGATGTGAGGACATCCATGAGCTCTGAGCTAATTAACTGCCTTTAACGGATTCAGGATTAACGTGGAGATGACTGGTGACATCACTGCCTGCTGTATTTTGAGAAGTGGTTTACTCATTCTTAAACCAGTTGCATTCTGATGTAACCTGTAAACATGACCACTAAGAAAAATAGGGCCAGAGTAAACTGAACACATGCAAAATGAATCCTTCATGCTACCACTGTAGATACTGTAAGTATGGCCATATTATTGTATTATGGTAACAAAGGATTACATTTATTTACATTGTGCAAGGTGCTGCTTCAGAGTGCCATGTTCTCATATAAACAAAGACTGTAACAGCTTATTCACTTCAGAGTTTTTCATTTTTGCTTTTACATAATCAATAACACATTCCCATTCCAGCCTATTATGCAACATCTATGCGGTTTTTCCATGCATGCTGGTGAAACGTGGCTTTTAAATAGCTGCTCCTGCATTTTTTGATCAAGCTAAGGATGTACAGTGTGGCAGGTTCATTCACAGAGTGCAAGTGCAGCAGAGCTAAATGCAGTGACCAACAGAGGTCCAGGAACTTCTGGAAACCCCCAGAACATCCAGTACACCTTCGAAAGCAGCACGCTGGCAGACCAGAGAACCTGGTCACAGATGCAATCCAGTACAAGCAAATGGTGTTTGCTTTGGAAAGCTGAATTAAGGTATGTTTGAAACAATATTCCGGAATTTCTGGATTCCCTGGATTCAACACAGACAAGCTTCTGCCTTGGAAAGTGATTGCTGTAATGAACAGAGCAATTCAACTGCCGCACAAAGAAACCCAGCTATTCCCTTTTAAACCCACAGATGAGCTCGTACATCTCTGATATTAAGGAGGGGGAGAGAGAAGCTTCCTGTTGATGTTGCATTTGAAAGGGATGTTGTTTTATATGATGAATCATACCTTTGTGCGCAACTTTGGGGTCTTTGAGCTCCTTCTGTGCCTCCTCTATTTTATCTGAAAATAAAGAGTTTCATTTTAGCCAAACCCAATAGTGAATAATAATGGCACAATGATGTGGCATTTCAAAATACAGCTTTTAAAACAGATCATCAAAATGTGTCAAACATGGAAGAATAAATTTGTCTTTTAATATATACAGTACACCGTTTTATCAATAATAGAAATATTGGTTACCTTATCTACCAATATTTCAAGGCTTAATTTTACAACAGCAAAACAGTAACATAATATAATATAATTACAGTAATGGCCTGCAAAAGACACTTGACCGTTCTTCCCCATATTTCACATGTACAGCAGACATTTCAAATTTCATATAATCTGCTCTGTATGTGTGGGAGGGATATGCACACTAAGAATATATCCAATATTAGAATGCAATTACTGATTATTATATAAGAGCAGCCAGGAGTGTGTGTGTTTGTATCTACTGTATGCATGTACATGTGCTCTAAGATGTGGGGAATGAGAAGCAATCATCTCCTTTCACTACCTTAAGTCACACACACATACACACCCACCCACTGCATACCCAAATACAAAAAAGCATTGAAAAGCAGAAGAGATTGGTGTGGTGTGTTTCAACCACAAAACCCCATTACAAGGCATGAGCAAACACTAGTTTGCTTTGAAAACAACGCCTCACTGTGAAGCAAGAACCAAAGCGGTTTCGGAAAAAATCCTCGCTTGCTGTTGGGAAAAATGCCATGGCCACTAAGAGACTCCCAGACACTGTAACGGGAAAGACTCTCTTCACTGCAAGCAAAACAGGGTGGAGTGGCGAGGGGGTGCCCAGTGACCGAGGTCACGGCATGTTTTGTCACGATGAGTGGCCTGAAGGCACACCCTTGATTAACTACCCCACCCCTCTCTCTCTCTCAGCAAACTCAATTTGTTATATAACCCAATATATTTATATACATAACCCAATCTTAGCAAATCTTTCCCTTTAACTCACATCCAGTATCACTCACCACACAAGCCCTGGTGAAAACAAATTTACTTTTGTCCATGCAATGCACAACAGTTAACGGTTACTGTATGTAAACATGCAAAAACAACTCTGAATTTCCAAGGTCAGCATGACTGGTGTGTCCGTGAGAGCCTGAACTTCCTCCATATCTCTGGAGGGCTCATCTAAACCCTCAAACCCTCATTGCCACTCTAGTCTCTTCCATTGCATCACATCACTCCTTGCTTGTTTGCTTACTACTTAACTGCCTCAAGCATCACTGCATCTCATTCATCACCAATTATAACAGAATCACATTCTGCACCATCATCTGGGGGATTTCTGGATGCTGAGTCACCACAGCTGTTTAAGGGCTTGAACTGCTTGGTCTAACCACACGTCCAGATTTACCGGTCCTACCCTCAATCTTTTGGAGCAATCAATGGATCATATGGATGCCAGTATATGAGGGATCAGATAACAATGTTACTCAATGAACCACCAAGAGAATCTCCTCCGTTAACCCTATCCCAGATTTCCGAAATTATGTTCGAGAACTCCACCAGAGATGGAAGAACTCAAAGTCTGTGAATCAGAAATCAAAATATTCTGGATGAAGCAAAAGAGAGTGGTTGAGGGTGTCGCTTCCTTAAATGTGGACTAAGTGAATGCAAAGTGGCTTCAAACACAAGAGCATTATTGAGCTTCTTTGCATACGGTAGGAAAATCATTACCAAAGATAATTACGCTTGGTTTCAACTTCTACATGTGATTAACACTATGTTCAAACCAGGAAAACCTTCCAGTGACAAGAAATTTGTCTGTTTACACTAAAAAAGCAAATGCTGCATGACACATCACAATAACAGCCAATAAGAACAGTTGGTTTTTAATATAAAGCAAAGTGGAGTGAGATTTTTGACCAATGAGATTCCACTGTGGGCGAGGCTACTCAACACAATACCAAAATTGATACCAAGCAATGAAAATAATGTCAAACACATTGCAGTCTGATGACCTGACAGGAAAGAAAGCTCATGACAAAATTAAGAGTGAAAGAAGAACAGAAACACTTCCGAAATTTGCTAGTCATGAACCCAATGCAAAGAATCTCCTCTAGAGATTTTCCCTTCCTCTTTTCAACTCTGATAGTGTTCTCAAATCATAGCAGATCTGTAAATGTGGGGGCTCTACTGTAGTGTTTTGTGAGGAACTTCCTGGACTGTAGACCAATTGCTCCCAATCAAATGAAATGACGACCAACTACTATTGAATGGCAGTAGATGGGCAGCAGTTGGTCCAGTTCAGTTCTTCTCCACATCTTGTTCTCTTCATCCATCATTCTCTCCAACACGTCTTCTTTCCCCCAACACACAAGATTTTCCTTCCAAACTAGCGACCACTCCAAATCCAAACCTCTGATTCAGTGGAACACTTAGCGAGGAGAGTTGGAAAACAGAGATGCTGCACAGGGGTGGCAAATGAGGACACTAAAAGAGGCTGAAATTTCCCCTGGTTAATGCTGCCATGACAACAAGGAATTCTGAAACTGATTTCTTCCTCGAAGGAACACGCATTGGTCATCTCGATTGGTCCGGGAGACTTCATTAAATGTTAGCATATGTGCGC
The DNA here is from genome assembly GCF_001515645.1 of Sinocyclocheilus grahami. NCBI lineage: Eukaryota > Metazoa > Chordata > Actinopteri > Cypriniformes > Cyprinidae > Sinocyclocheilus > Sinocyclocheilus grahami. Next base: position 777,235 of record NW_015505611.1, on the reverse strand, counting down.
TAACGACTCAGAGGCTAATGGAAATTTAATGTGATCAGAGCTCTGGTTTTAATGGCCGTGGCAGCACGAGCAGCATGTGGGTATAAATATCAGTACAAGAGTGGGTAGCGCTTATTCACATAAACAAATTTAAATGGGAGCTGGACTGCGTGTACCTGTCCTAAAGAGGAGGGTCATTAGAAAATAGTCTCAGCCTCAGACGGTTCATTGGCCTTCTGATGCATAATGCAACAGAAATGGCAAGAGCTGTCAAAATCCACTACTGCAATACAAAATTTGAATTGAATTTAAATTAAAAACACATGTGCATAAAAAAGAAAGAAAGAGATAGAAACCTTTTGTTTAATACTAATTTTTTAAATATAAATAGGCTATAAATATGTAATAAACAGAATGCACAGGTTATTTTATATATATAAAATTACATATATATCATTTTATCTAATCTACAGTGACAAAACAGACTCAGTTCAGTTTACAACATCCTGCTCTTCAGTATGAAGCATGTAAATCATCAGAGGCCGTAGTGTTGCAGTGTAACACTGCTGTTAGTTTTCCACACCACGTGTTTTGACAAATAACAGAGTAGGTGTCAAAAGGTTAAAGTAATTTGCCTGATAGCGTAGGACTTGTTATGGCATACAGAGGTTGAGTGCCCGTAAACCAGCCTGTCTTTCACACACACAAACACACACTAAAGAGAGAAAAAAACAGCATACAATCTAATACTTAGGAATCTAATTTAGGGAACAGTAGATTACTAAATCAGAGTGAAATGTCCAAACACTCAACAGAGCATTCGTACTTCCATCCCAGATCTGATTAATGCAGACAACATCTCTGGTTTTATGTCAATCTGTGGGAATCACATAACTAAAGCATCTTATGCAACCTATATGTCTCCTGTCATGCATGCAGTAACACACCACCACATCCACAAAAACACAGAAAGAACAAAAGAACCATGCCGTTCAGGAGGAAATATCTGCAAGAATGTAGTGAACTTAGCACTTCCTTTGCATGTATTTTATCTTGCCTCTTTGCACACACATAAATACTTCTTCTTCTATAGAAACTAATATCTGAGCATGCAAGTACTCAACACACACACTTCCATGGAATTCACTCCAGGATTCCCCCGAATCCAGCAATAACACGCTGTTTTGCTGGGAGAAATGGAGCCAAAAACCTCAGTTGATTGCTCAAGGATTTCCACACAAACCACACTGGATCAGTTTTGAGATTTAAACCCTTGAATTTTGTAGCAGGACTGAAATAACATCCGCCTAGAACATTTATGAGTTCTTTGTCATGTCAAATTTGCACTCGGGAAAGCCTTTTGATTACATGTACAGTGACCTCTTCTTGCAACATTTAAAAAGGTCATATCACATTTTTAAATGATTTTTTTTTCAGCAAGGATATATTACATTGATCATATTTTTCATATTAAGCAGCACAACTGTTTCCAACATTGAAAGTAATAAAAATTTTTTTTTTTTTTTACTTTTCTTGAGCACCCTAACAGCCTATTAGAATGATTTCTGAAAGATCATATGACACTGAAGACTGGAATAATTGCTGCTGAAAATAAATTACATTTTAAAATAGAAAACAGGTATTTTAAATTGCAATAATATTTCACTATAATACTGTTTTTACTGTATTTTTATTCAAATAAATGTAGCTCTGCTGTGTAAAAGACTTCTTTCAAAGACATTTAAAAAATCTTGCGGACCACAAACTGTTGAACAGTAATATATAATGTTAGACTATTTTTTTTCAATAAAGTTTTCACATTTTACTTTTTCTTTTAATCATCTGTATTATTTTAACATAACTGGATCTGCCAAGTTTCTATCCATTGATGTTCAATCAATTTTTGGACTATATTGTGTATAAGTTTTCACTGCAGATCAAACTCTGATATTAAAAAAAAAAAAAAAAGTTAAAGAAAATTAGATTTCTTAAAATTGTACCCTGTTAAATCACGACCCGAAGGTGAAACAATGCAAAGTTTAGTTGCAGCCCAATGACCAGAGAGCACAAGGAACCCTGGAAGACGATACACAACACTGTTCATACAGTGGAAAATGGTGTATAGACCATCCTCTGCTACAGAAAAGACCATCTTCAAGAGTTCACAGGGTTCCCAAAGTTTCCTTACAGGAAGCTCGGATGAGCCTGAAGCTACCAATCAGCACGCAGGAGACAAACAAGGGAGCTGTTTACCAGAAGTAGAGTCAGTAACCTTCCCCTCCTCATTACTGTCAGAGCCCACACACACACACACCCCAACACAAACAAATATACACACACACACTTCACTGCAGGACTACAGCATCTCAGACTGCATTACACAACACTCTGTCTTCATTAGCTGCACCATCACTTGCTGTTCAAACTTTCTCTTATCTTTCTCCTGAAATGAGTAATCTCTCCTTCTCTAATTCCCTGACTCCCCTGTTGAGAGTCGAGATAAGATGAGCATAAACGCAAGACATACAACATCAGGTTCTGCAGTGCTCCGAATAGTTTCATCTACACAAAATCCTCAAACGACACAAGCAAAGATCCTGAAAACCGGAAGTGTTCTGAGGAGGCTCCAATAACCCCCTTCAGGATCTGTCTTTCTAGGTGCTTGTTGTCTGAGAACAGCAGCACTTTTAGGAACGTCTGGAGAGTTTGTGTTAGATGTTTCTAGAGTCAGCGGCGAAGAACGGCGCATTACTGATAAGGCGCACTACTGTGAGCCCGCGGCCGCTCTTAATAATGCATGACAATAAAGAGATGGCTGAAATCACAAAGAATGAGAGCGATGTGAATAGAAACACTTTTGAATGCAGAGCCGTACTTGAGCTTCCTACATTTTCCTCAATAAATACAAAAAAATAACATTATAAATCAATAAAGATTCACAAGTGGTGGAGCTGGAAAAGGCTGAATAGATGTTGAGTTTACCACAGAAAATTGATCAGCAAAGACATTTATAATGTTACAAAAGATTATATAAATGCTGTTATATAAATAAAGATTAATAAATGCTGTTCTTTAGAACTTTTTATTCATCAAAGAATCCTGACAAAAAAATGTATATCACGGATTCCACAGAAATTACCAGCAATTGTTATAACACTGATAATAAATGTTTCTTGAGCAGAAAATCATCATCATAGAATGATTTCTGAAGGATCATGTGACATTGAAGACCGGAGTAATGATGCTGAAAATTCAGCTTTGCATCACATAATTAATATATATATATATATATATATATCATTTAACATGTAATATTTAAGTGAATTTTAAAGTTTATTTTAGTGCAATGTACATGGATTTCAATTATAAGTGCATTACTGCAAACGCAATTTTCTGTCAATTATATCCTGTGCACTAACATCTCTGTGTGCATCGAATCACACGTCTTACCCACCGAGAATGCTTACAAATCAGTACCATTTGTTATCAGCTCCTCTCAAACACACACACAGATACGTGTGCGGCGAGACTGCCCCCGCAGGAAGTGGTGGGTGGATGCAGCAGTAAACGGAGCTGATAGTGAAGTCTGCGTGGGCACGCTGGTGAAAAATTGATCCAGTGCAGATCTTCAGTACAAACATACACCTCCTAGACTACAATTATATTTATATCCCATAATGCAAACATTCAGAGAGAGCGTGAGACGACTGAGCGCATCATATTCAACTACATTTATTATATTCTTTACATTTTCTTTCTTGGTTATGGGAAAAGTATTTAGGGTGCTCCTATGTGGTTGCTATGCAGTTGTGAGGGTGTTATTGATGGCTAGATGGTTGTCGTGGTGTTGCTATGCAGTTGCTGGTGTGATCTGGAAGGTTGTCAGGGCATTGCTACGTGATTGCTTGGTGGTTCAGGATGGTTGTCAGGGCGTTGCTATGCGGTTGTTAAGGGGTTCTGGAAGGTTGTCAGGGTGGTGTTACATCTAGGTTGTTCTGGATGGTTGTCAGGGCGTTGCTATGCGGTTGCTCAGGTGTTCTGGATTGTTGTCAGGGTGATGTTATATCTAGGGTGTTTGGGATGGTTGTCAGGGCATTGCTAGGCTTTTCTAGATGGTTGTCAGGGTGTTGCTATGCAGTTGATATCGTGTTCAGGGTGGTTGTCATGGAGTAACTGTGATGAGGGTGTTTGGGATGGTTGTCAGGGTATTGCTATACGGTTGCTCAGGTGTTTCAGATTGTTGTCAGGGTGATTTATATCAAGGTTGTTCTGGATGATTGTCAGGGTGTTGCTATGGTGTTCAGGATGGTTGTCATGGAGTTGCTATGTGATGCTAGGTTGTTCTGGATTGTTGTCGGTAATTTTATATCTATGGTGTTTGAGATGGTTGTCAGGGTGTTGCTATGCAATTGCTGGGGTGCTCTGGAAGGTTGTCAGGGTGTTGCTACGTGATAACTAGGTTGTTGTACATGGTTTTCAGGGTGTTACTATGCAGTTGCTCAGGTGTTCTGGATTGTTGTCAGGGTGCTTTTATATCTAGGGTGTTCTAGGTGGTTGTCAGGGTGGTGCTATGCGGTTGGCTAGTGTGTTCTGGATGGTTAATAATGGATACATCTCTATTTTGTTAAAAGGTCAGTCAAGTTGCTCCTGTGGTTCATGCTGAGATTTTTCACACCAACTCCCTTCATAAATTACCCTACCTCTCTCAATGAAGGTTCCCGCTGGATCCAGCTGGGTGGGTGATTCATCTGCGCTGTCTGTCTCTCTCTCTCTCTCACACACACACACACACACACCTCATTCACAGCTTTAATGGCTGATCTACCTGAGACTACCACTTGTTGTGTTAAATAATTAATGAACACTAATGCTAAACAGACTAACACAGAGAATCCGCATGGTAGATGTGTTTCCCGTCGCTGTTCACCTGCACTCGGAAGTGGGAGTCACTTTTACGCATTGCGCATCTTTACACACACACACGCTCTAATGATTAAACTTGCTCTGTTGCACTGTGGATTCGCTCAAGAGCGAATGAGGATAAACAAAAATGTGCTGCATGTCTCATACTGATGCTGCAATGTTCACGGCTGTTCTTGCTAAAGACATCACGCCACTGGAAACGGGAAGGTTCGGCGGTCGAATATGAGCCTTTGCGCAAAATAGCATGCTCCTGTTTTTACCTCACATAAAGAGGAAATGAAACAAACCCAGTGCATTACAGTCTGACACCACAGCTTCCAGCCAGAGCACTGTATTAAAGTAAAGAGTAGACAAACAACAATGAACTTCAAGAAATGAAATGGGGAAAAAAACACAAAATTGTCAAAAACAGTATTGGCCACTCTATAATACAATCCATTTGCTGAATTCAAACATTACCAACAAGCATATCTGAAAATTTGAAATATTAAAATGGATTGAATGAATTTCAATTATTATAGTGTGGTAGTTTTCTAATTCGACTGAAAATATTTCATGATTTAACCAAAAGCCAAAAAATAAAAAAGCAACACTGACAGAAGTTTCATACTGCAAAAGCTGTTTCACATTTACATAAGACAGCGCCATATGACATCAAAGTTATTAATGCAAACTTGCATACTGAAATTACCGTGTCTAAGAAAGAGAATTTAAGAAGACAATTTACTATAAAAAGGCTGCTAATTAACTTTTTCACATTTCAGATGTAGAAGTTAAAGCTCAAGAACCTGCTTAAAACAGGGAAACACGAGTGTGAACTGACAATGACACAAAGCTTCCCTGACTCAAAAATTAGCCCATTTACCATCAAGTCAATATTTCACCTTTTTTCAACCATACATGCGCAACCCAGATGTGAAAAGCAACAGGTTACAAGCTTTGTTTTTTTAGAATGATTTTTTTTCAAATGATTGAATATTTTCAGATCCCAGTGTTTATATTTTAATTAGGTGTTATTTTTAATTGCATACATTTCTTCACTATATTAATCAAAACAAATCGGATAATCAGTTGTACAATATGACATTCACCCAAACACACACAACAAAAGTAAAACCAACTTAACTTTAGAATTACGAAATTAATAACATTTACCTTTTCACCCTCTTAACAGCATTCAAGAGAAATAAGAGATCCATGAAACAAAACAGACCCCAAAAAGAAAAATGATTTGTAATAACAATAACAATTGAAACAGAACCCTAAATACAGAATCAGTATATTTTCAGAATTAAAAATTAAAGATTGGCAAACCTGTTTTTGGCCACAGCTGACATGTTTGAATATGTGACACTTCTCTGAAGTGAGTTTTCATTTCCTCAATGTGTCGGGATAATAAATCGCATCCAGAGTGATCTGGAACAGAATGCAGCAGTGTGTGTGTATGTGTGTGAGGCTGTCCGTTTACAGCCGTCTGCCTGACTGACAGCAGAATAGCTGCTCCCTGTCGCCTCCCATAACATCAGTTTCTCTTATTGCACTTTGGCACTTAACAGCGGACAGCACATGCAAACACACACACACAGCCATGTATTCATTCAGTAAAGACACAGTACTCACTCCATTTCTGACTCTTCTGACCAGGGTTATTATATAGTTAACTAAAACTAAAAGTTTTTTGTTACTCAAAATAACTTTTTTTTTTATTATCTGAAACAAAATAAAATATAAAATCCTAAACTTATTTTATTTCAGCTGGTTTCGAAGGATGCATTTCTCATTGTCATTTACTTTAACGTAATACACTAAAAATCTTAAAACGAAAACGGGAACAAAAATGTATAATGATAAATAAACAACCAAATAATAATAAACATGACAAATAAACAACCAAATTACTCAACTTTAACTAAAATGAAAACACAAAATAAAAAATTAAAACAAACACAAAATATTATCAAAACTGTAATAGTATCTCAATGAGAATAACACTGCTCCTGACTGAGTTTTTGTACATTTTTATACATATAAGAATCATAAAAATAGGCATCAATCTTCTGACAAAAGTGTCAAATTATTATAAGGCAGTAATAGAAAATATAATGATTAATAAATAAATGTAATTTTAATAAATCATAATTTTTACATTACAGTAATCAAATTTGAAAGGGCAATGAGCCAGTTTGTCACGGGGAAATTTTTTTTAATGCAAAATACAATTTCTGAAATTTCTGGGGTGAAATATGACCTAGACATATTCTCGACAGATTTTCTGGGAATCTAACTGGCTTGTGAAAGCATGAAACGAAAGTGTGTGTGTGTGTTCTTCCTGTGTGTTCTGAAGTGTGTGTGCTTGCCCAGTTAAAGCAACCACACCCTTTACTCCACAAAATAGGAGGCACTTGTGTAAATGTGACCATGCACCACAGGCATTCAACCACACACACATACACAAGCGGAGTCACGCAGTTTCCCTGTGGAGTGGACGGGGAATCCCTGTCAGTGCAGGCCGAGCCATTCCTGACCAAACAAACAGATTATGTCATCATTAGCTGGAGCTCAGTGTGGGCGATCCTGTTCTATCCTGCCTCACACAATCCCACACAATCCCTCCTTTATGAGCGAGACTCTCTCTTGGACTTCTCTTTTGCTTTCTCTTTCTTTCGGGCAGGTTTAACCCTCTAAACACTGGGCTGAACCCACTGTGGACATTACAATAAATATGATCCCACAGGATAAACTTAAAGAGTGAATCTCACAAAAACAAGTCCAGGTCACATTTCAACCCAAAATAAAAATAAAAACAATACAATAAAATAAACAATTTGCATTAAAAATTAAGCAACAAATAAAAAAACCCTATATGTTTAGAGTTAAAGGGATAGATCACCCAAAAATGAAAATGTGATGTTTATCTGCTTACCCCCAGGGCATCCAAGATGTAGGTGACTTTGTTTCTTCAGTAGAACACATTTGATGATTTTTAAGTCCAACCGTTGGAGTCCATCAGTCTTATAATGCATGGCAATGGTAACAAAATCTATGAGTGTAAAAAAAACATGCACAGACAAATCCAAATTAAACCCTGCAGCTCGTGACGACACACCGATATCCTAACACACGAAACGCTCGGTTTGTGCCAGAAACCGAACAGTATTTATATAATGTTTTACCTCTAATACACCACTATGTCCAACTGTCTTTGGGCGCGCGCACGACTTCCGGTGCGTGAAGTGTGTACGCGCTCTGGCGTAGTTTACGTTAATGGGTGTTGTTGCGGGAGGAGCAAACGACAGACACAGTGGGTGTGACGTCAGGCCTCGGAGAGGCTTTAATTAACAGAAAATAAACAAAGTGTCCAGAAAAAAGGGAATCAAGTGTCCAAAATAAACAGGGAATCTGGTGTCCTCGTCGTGCTGCGGGGTTCGGGAAGGGAAGGGCAGTGGTCAGGAAGGAAGGGTCCAGGCAAGGGGTGGAGTCCGGCGGCCGCACGTGCACCCCTCTCTGGTCCGGGGAGCGAGGGGCGGCGGCTTTTATCAGCGGCTTTGTCCTTCTCTCTGCCCACGGCGCTTGAAGGGACTAGACGGCCCGGCATTCTGGCCCGACGGCCGTGTAACGGGTGCGGTTCTCGTCTGGACTGCGGGTCCGGCAGCTCACGACTCTGGCAGCACGGGGGTACCTCTACGCACCCCTCCTGGACCTACGAGGATACCAGCGTGCATGCACGGGGAAGAGACCGGTCTCCCGAGGAGAGGCGCGCTCGGCATTTAAACAGCGGCAGTGATGAGGCTCCATTCGGTTGAGGTGTGCCCCATCATACACCGCCAGCCGTGGCTATTTCAGCGCCCCTCCTCTCTCACGCACCCACTCATGTCGGGAGCCTGGCGAAGGGCAGCAATTAAGGGATGGGGTGATGCTGATAATTAGGTGGAGGCAGTCGACTCGTCACAGTGTGTTGATATCCAGCCGAAGAGCAATCAACCATAACTTCAGGCGAGCAGGCTCAGAAGTCAGTTTGAACAATCCGGATAAGCGCAAGCAAGTACCATTTTGATTAGCCGTCGTACCTACAATGACTGTGCACTGTGTAAACAATTAGTGACGTATACGCACGAGAGATCACTTCCGGCACTTGCATAAACTACGCCAGAGCGTGTACACACCTCACGCACCGGAAGTCGTGTGCGCGCCCAAAGACAGTTGGACATAGTGGTGTATTAGAGGTAAAAAAATTATATAAATACTGTTCGGTTTCTGGCACAAACCGATTGTTTCGTGTGTTAGGACATCAATGCGTCATCACGAGCCGCAGGGTTTAATTTGGATTTGTCTGTGCATGTTTTTTTTACACTCATAGATTTTGTTACCATTGCCATGCATTATAAGACTGATGGACTGCAACGGTTGGACTTAAAAATCATCAAATGTGTTCTACTGAAGAAACAAAGTCACCTACATCTTGGATGACCCTGGGGTAAGCAGATAAACATCAAATTTTCATTTTTGGGTGAACTATCCCTTTAAGATTAGTGTTCGTTTTATGGTTATTTGTAGGGGTGATCCCGAATAGTCGAAAATTTGATGCTTCGATAGGAGGAGCCTGATTCAACTCCAATACCAATCTCACAGTCGAATATTCACGGGGTGTTATGATCATGCCATTTTGGCTATATGGGGGTGCTCAAATGTCTGATTTCACATAGAACTACTGGCCTATTAAGATAATGCTGTAAATAAGAATCTGAAAAGAAAGAAGCTTTAAATAAATATTTTAACATGCGTGAATAAATCCAACCACCCCTATAGATTTAAGTTTCACTTTCCATAATCCGCAACCAACAGAGGAGCATCTTGGCGGCAAGGATTTAAAACTTTAACAAGACTCAAATTCACACAGGCAGAGTGAAAGACTGGATTTTTTTCGATCAGGTAGGGTACCCAGTGATTTCAAAACATTTCAGCCAGTTTATATATGTCGCGTATATATTATTTATCTCGTATAAGATGCATTTGGTTGAGTTGCACTGCAGTAAAGCACTTCATTATACGGTGATTATCTCTTCAGCACGCAGCGCGAGCAGTACAAACAACAATGCAGAATATTAATAACTATGACTGGGATTGTGATATACATAACATTATAAAGAGAACACTATTATAATAAAACGCTTTTTTAAGCACGTTGTTGAGTGAAGAACGCGTCCACAAAAGGAGTTCATTCAGAGCCACGCAGACACGTTCATGTGCATTCAGGGCATTTTGTGCAGATAGCCTATAAGTCGAAATATCAACGTTATGTTGTAGAAATAACGAAGCGTATTCTATATGAGATAAATGATGAGTTAAATCCCACTCATTAAAAACCTGCTATCAAATCCTTCATTCTGGTCATCTTCAGCGCGCACAGCTCAAAACAGAAATGCAGAACATTATTAACTGTTGTCATATCTAAATAACGTTATAATGAGAGCATTGTTGTTAATTTTTTTGTGAATTCTTAGGGCTTCGCTGACGTTTAATGTTAACTAGCCTATCTTTTAATCAAAACATAAAACATTATTTTTGTATCTGCGGGCGTCCGTTACACATTTTCCCTGAGTTAACGTCAGTAATTATGACTTTCGAATGTCTGACTTGACTTTTGGTAATGTATTTTGTCCCCCGCCCCCATACATATGATTCGACAATCAGTCGACTATCGGCAAGATTCGAAAATTGTGATTCGACTATGTAAATCCTTAGATGGATTTATGCATGAAATTATGCATAATTATAGTAAACATTATAATGTATAATTACATATACTGTAAAATAAACTGTTACCAAAAATAATTTTTTATATTTCTGATTTTATGACAATTGAGCGCATAATTCAGTGGCACTTTATCATGAGGTCTCATTAGTTACAACTAACATTACCTAACAATGAGCAACACATTTGTAACAGTATTCACCAATCTTCGTTAATGTTAGTTAATAAAAAAAACTGCTCATTTTTAGTTAAAGTCAGCTGAGGTCCATTAAATAATGTTGTAATAAAATGTTGAATCTAACATTAACTAGGATAATAAATGCTTTAGAAGAACTGTTTGTTCATATAAACTAAAGTAGTTATCAATGTTCTGGACAGGTTTCATGAGATTCACACACAAAAAGGTTTGATTTAAAAAAAGGAAAACCACCTCTCCTCTTCACAATGTCCTTCCTCACCCCTTTTCCGATATTCTGCACTAGACAGAACAGCAAAAACTCCATGACGCTTGGCAAAGGAAATTAGTGTCACTTCCAATCAGCGCTCGGTTTGGAAACAGACACGGCCTAATCCGAGATCTAAATAGTCAGGATAACAAGATTGCAGTTTGTAATTTGTTTTTGGAAAAAAGAAGCTCTCAGCCCTGATTGTTCTGGAAACATTTCTGTGTGTGCATTTGTGTGAACACCCTAAAAAATTGTTTCCAATCAGCACAAAAAACAGCCTGTAGAATCTTGCACAAAGAATGTTTTATTCTATAACTGATTTAATGATTTAAAGAACCCAGAATCCAAACCTCTGATCCGAAGAACCTATAAAGCAATTACTTTTTGATCTACAAACCATATAGGCAACCAAAAAACCTGTAATTTTTTTTGAGTTCACACATGTATTACACACACACTCAAACCTTATCGGCTCACAATTACATAAACACACACACTAAAAAATGCTGGGTTATTTCAACCCAACTTTGGGTCAAATTTGGACTAACCCAACTTTTGGTTAACCCAACTTTTGGGTTAAAAATTGAATGTAAAAATTTAGCCCAATGTTTGGGTTGGTCCATATTTGACCCAAAGTTGGGTTGAAATAACCCAGCATTTTTTTGAGTGCATTCTCGTTTAGGCTACATATGAATAAAAGGTTAATGTAAAAGCAAAAACAACCAAACACGTAGGAAATCCCCATATTCTACTTTTATAAGATGTTAATATTTTCATATTGGGGAAATTTTGGCAGGTTAGCCAAAGCCCCTCACTGGTTAGTTAAAAATACTGGTGATAGAGGCGACAGACTTGGTAAACCAACACCCTAAATGTCACTAAAGCAAACCTTTGATGAGGGCAGTATATTAAGTTGTATGTTTAAATATGTACAGAGCAAAAGAGTCTCTAGATCCTTCCTTCAAAATGAGCCTGTGGAATTATTTGCCAGTTTTAACGTCTATTGAAAATCATACATCCAATAGCTTAGAAAAGTAGTAGCAAACTAGCAAAGTCCTAGAACCTAACGAGGCTCGAAATGAACATACCTGTGCTTTAACGTACCTGTTTTACACACATTTTGAAAGGAAATCACTCTCTCTCACTCCCTCAGACTGAATCCAGCTTTGCAATAAGAGTCTCTTTGCATACGAATCTTAAACTGATCTGAATGTGACAAAAGGACAGTTTGAATAATAAGAAAGAGAAAAGGCCTCACAGTGGAGGCAGAAAACTCTCTTCCATCACCGTTTCCTTTCAGAGGCGCTCTGTGAGAGAATTGCGGAGTTTGTGTAGAATGCAGCTGTCATCGCGACTGTATTGCACCAACACAAAAGCACATTCACTCCCGTCCTTTATGCCGCTGAGGTTTTTTATCCCTACTTCCAGCGAAGCAAAAGAATCCAGCTCTCATCAAAAATTAATGTTACCGTATGAAAAGAAGAAAAGGGCAAGGTGTTCTTTTGAAAGCTGGCGTGCCATTTACGGTAATTACACAACGTCTTGTAGACGGACTGTTTAAAGCCGTAAAGACTGGCTTTCACTGGAGAATCCTTTTCCGATTTTATTTTTATTTATTTTCTGGGATTTTGCTACTTTGTATCGGCAAAAACAGCAGAATGGGACACAGCCTGGAATCAAACCTTTGACGCCCATAAGCACCACAGATCTGCAATATTTTTCACAAAGGATTCAGACTTCAAAATGAAAAAGAAAAAACCTAAATAAATAAATAATTATTTTATGCAGCAATTATGCATTCAATTGTTTAAAAGTGACCGTAACGTCATTCATGATGTTACAAAAGATTTCTATTCAAAGTAAATGCTGTTCTTTTGAATGTTCTACTCATTTTGTAAGAAAAATATCAGGGTTTCCATAAAAATATGAAACAGAACAACTTCATAATAATAATTTAAAAAAGAATTCTTAAGTACCAATTTAGCATATTAGAATGATTTCTGAAGGATCATGTGACACTGAAGACAGGCGTAAAGGCTGCTGAAAATGTATCTTTGCATCACAGAAATAAAATACATTTGAAAATATTAGAAATAGAAAACAGGTATTTTAAAGTGTAATAACATTACAAATAATATAACCAACAAATGCAGCCTTGGTGAGCACAAGACACTTTCAAAAACAATTACAAATTGTATATTCTTTTATATAAAAAATAATACTGCATAATGCACTCAATTTTGTAAGAACTTTATACGAAACAGCTTACATTATGAAAAGTGTTCAAATACTAGATTGTTGTCACTTGACATAATTACTTTAACCAGGCCATTTGAAGGAAAAAAAAAATCACAAGCATTTCTTTGATAGAATCGAGGGCAGGATTTCTCTGGCCTTATGCAAATGCATTAAAGTAGCGGAACCTCTCATGTCACTCTCCACCTCCTCCCTCTCGAAAAACATTAATCTCTCTACGCAGCACCCGCCGACAACTATAGCCAGCACTAGCTACCGCTAATGTGTAAGAGAATTTATGAGTTCCCTCGCTAAATGGATTTAGCCAAGTCAACAGCGGTGGAATTATGACGAGTGCTAAAATGGCAGGAAACGCCGCATGTTACGGGGCAGCCGAGGAGATTCGCATGGGTCATGTTCAGAGGGAACATGCTAATCCCTCCGAGCTCATTAGAACAGGGATGTTTAGCATTCATTCATAGAATTCTCTCACTGACTTGAGTGGTGCTGGGTACCCAGAGAAAAATCTACATGTAAAGTAACATCACACCTCTCCCCAACAAGACACATGCGTTGAGAAACATTCAGTCTGGAGCACAAATGCTGCAAAGTTTATTAAACCCAAGGATGAGTAATAGTACTAGTCATGTTATGGTGTCAATAGTACAGCACACTAATCATCTGACTTCCTGCATATATGTGTGTGTGTGAGAGAGAGAGTCAGTCTCAGGAGACAGGTGACAGGTGTTTCTCTGCCCCTCTGGGCTCTTTCTGTCTGTTTGGGAATAACTGAGAGTCCCTCTGGCTGGTTCATCTGAAGTTTACACTTCCTGTCTTCATACAGACTGACTGAGAACGGCACACGCCAGAAAATCCCAAGCCTTCGATACCTTCATACTTGGCCTGGGATCTGTATCCTTGTATGCAGCAATTTTGATTTTGTTCTTCTTACGCGACACGAGGAAGATTCCGTAAGTTCCAACATGGAATTCTGGAGAACAAAAAGAATATATACAGTGGTGTGAAAAAGTGTTGTCCCCCTTCCTGATTTCTTATTTTTTTGCATGTTTGTCACACTTTAATGTTTCAGATCATCAAACTAATTTAAATATTAGTAAAAGATAACACAAGTGAACACAACATGCAGTTTTTAAATGAAGGTTTTTATTATTAAGGGAAAACAAAATCCAAAACTACATGGCCCTGTGTGAAAAAGTGTTTGCCCCCTAAACCTAATAACTGGTTGGGCCACCCTTAGCAGCAACAACTGCAATCAAGCGTTTGCGATAACTTGCAATGAGTCTGTTACAGCGCTGTGGAGGAATTTTGGTCCACTCATCTATTGCGGAATTGTTGTAATTCAGCCACATTGGAGGTTTTTCGAGCATGAACCGCCTTTTTTTCACACCACTGTATATATATATATATATATATATATATTTAATACATTTGTATTTAGTTTAGAACTATATATATATATATATAAATATATAATTATTTCAATAGAATTAACTATTTTTGAATTAACACATAATATACAATATAGAATTATTTCAAAAATATAAAAGAAATTATAAAATATATTTTATATTATATAAATTTAATTATAATGAATTTTATAATTACAAAATATATCTTACTGCATTTAAATTGAAAGCTTACTATTACTATTAGTTTAGCTCTGGCACAGCTTATCCCCATTTATAGGGCCAATATTGTTTCAAAAACTGCCATAAAAAAGACCAATCATATTGAGATATAGCGACACAACACTAGCCGATAGGGACATTTCCATTAGCTGACCCGAAAGGGTCTTACACTAGCCATACTGTTGAGCCCTGCTTAAACAAACATTACTTTGCTAACTTGATTCATGCTCAGAGCTCCCTGTCTTTCTCTCTGTCCGATTCATCCATATGATGAAGGTCTCACTGCTTCAGCTGTGGCCCATGAAATGCCAACTTCAAACTCGCAGTCCATAAACAAACTCTCTTACTCAAACAAACACACGCGTGGTTGCGTGAAACGTCCTGTGACTGTGTTAACAATACTCTTGCCTGCTAATGGGGGTCATTTGTCTTTCTGGTGATAATGTAAACCAGAACTCTCGAGCCAGGTCTGTACTGTGTGTTTATAGCACTACGTCCATCTCTGACTGAGTTGCGTAACTGCTGTGGGCTCATCCATTCTGGGCTGATCCTCTCCAGCCAACTCAGCCCTCAGGGGGGAGGAGGGGAAATATCCCCCGTGACCCCACAGAACCCCAATCACAACTCCTAAAGGTTAGCAGGAATCTCTGATAACAAAATAGTCACACAAAAAAATAAAATGAAGAGCATGTATAATGTTGCTCAGGCAATGGTCAGTGTTAAAGTAGGCCTCCTTATTAATACTATTACCCCTAGGACCAGACAGAGAGTTTCATGACCTTGCTGCACTAATCGACCATAAGATTACCTACAGTAATCTTGACATACCAACTGACATGCACAAGAAAAAATTTACAAAACAATAATAATAAAAATAAAGCTATCATGAAAGGAAAAATGACAATACAAATATTTTATATATTTGTATAAAAAAAATACAAATATATAAAAATAAAACTGGTCAAATTAAACTCTTAAAAGCACTTGAAATATCAAAAGAGACCAAATGTGCAACTATTAGAAATACAAATGAATGTTGAAAAATTAGGAAGCTTTAACAAACAAATAACAAACAAACAAACAATTATCATGCAACATTAAACAATACTATTGCATTTCTGGCAAATTGGGTATCAATACAAAAATACAAATTTAAGTTGATCTATCAAACAACAAATAAATTAAAGGGGTCATGTGATGCGATTTAAATTTTTCCTTTCTCTTTGGAGTGTTACAAGCTCTTGGTGCATAAAGAAGATCTGTAAAGTTGCAAAGACTAAAGTCTCAAATCCAAAGAGATATTCTTTATAAAAGTTAAGAGTCAACCACACCTACATAACACGCCCCCACATATCTACGTCGCTGTGTGGGAAGATTTGCATAACGCTGCCCAAATGTTCACGCAAAGAAAGAAGGCGTAACTTTTATTCTCACTGTAGCTTTGCTGTTGCCGCCGCCATGTCGTAGACTACAATGCCGGCTGTTCTGACTCACAGACTGTAAGTTTTTATATTTTATATATTTAAAGCGAGGATTTTTTGGGCAGTGTAGAGTAGGGCTTGTTGTTTGTCATTTCTCCGATCACAAATGCAGACGTGGTTTTATGTTTACGCGGCGCGATGCAACGCAACGTGTAAAAAGACAGTATAAGTCATTATAATCCATAATTATGTCCCCACTGGATGCAACGAATGCCTCGTTTATAATGGGTTTTCATGTTTTTAAATCATCGCTCCGGCCTGACAGGGCATCATCACAGTATAGTGAGGGGCGTAACATTTCCGTCTCACGCTTGAGGTATTCGGCCAATCACAACGCACTGGATAGCTGACCAATCACAGCACACCTCGCTTTTCAGACCGATGAGCTTTGTAAAAATTGACGCGTTTCAGAAAGTCGGGGCATAGAGGAGCAACAATAATGTACAGGAAATGTATATGTGGAAAATAATGTGTTTTATGAACCTTAAACCGCATAAACACATTTCATTACACCAAATACACAAAATAATGTTCTTTTTAGCAGCATCATATGACCCCTTTAACAGAACAACTGCAAGGCTGACCAAATGTACAACATGCTCATAAAATAAAAATATTAAGCTGACCAATCATGCAACACTCCAAAATCACAAGCGTTAGACTGGCCAATCGTGCAGCAGTTTATAAAAAATGGATGAACACAAATCTGGCCAGTTTCACACTTTCACACTTAAAACTGTAAAGCTGACTAATTAGGCAACATGTAAAAAATAAAAAAATAATTTGAACTGGCCTATTCTTGCAACAGTTAAAAAAGGGCAACAATCAGACGATACAAACATCATGCTAAATAAATAAATACATACATACAGACATACATAAATACATAAATATTCAAAGCTGCCCAATTGTGCAACACTTTCATAAAATGCAAATATAAAGCTGACCAATACTGCAACAATGCAAAAAAGCTGGCAAAACTTGCAACAGTTATTTAAAAACAAACAAAAACATCTGGCAGATTAATCTGGCCAATTGCACATTTTCAACATTACAACCACAAAGCTGAACAAAATATTATTTAAAAAAATTATTAAATTAATAATAATAAAAAAATAAATCAAACTGTCCAAATCAACCATTCATTAAAAAATTAAACCATTAGAAACAATTCAGCAACAATTCGAAAATACAAATTTTAAACAAACAAAAAATTTATACAAATGCAAAGCTGACCAATTGCCCAAACCATTCATAAAAGGCAAATATAAAGTAGATCAATCATGCAATATTACAAAAAAAATGAAACATTAAGCTAGGCAATTGTGCAACACTTTCAGAAATACTAATGCAATTCTGGCCAATCATACAAGACATAAACAGCCAATCATGCAACATTTAAAACACAACTAGTCAACAAGACTATAAAAAGAAGAAGCCAACATATGATTGCACACCTCTACATCGAGTACCTGAGCATGCAGTGCTGATATACGGCAGGGCTGCTTCAGTTTTTTGTCTCCCAGTGAAAGTGTGTCTGTATCAGGACAAGCTGGATTTCCCTGAATCTCAGAGGAACGCCGCTGGGGAACACCTGGACCTCCCCTCAGAGTGTGTCCTCTCTCTAAAACACACACACACCGCATAACCACCTCCGACCACAACACAGCGGACAGACCTCGCCTAGAAACTCTCTCTTTCTTTCGCTTTCGTCTGAAAAGCCGGCTGGGTGTTGATAGCTCACTCACTCACTCACTCTATAGCTACCGTTTACCAACCCTCCCTTGTTCCCTCCTTCCCTGTATCTCCTCCTCCTGCGCTCTTTATTCTCCAACTACTTTTTTCAGGGTTTTTAATCCCTGCGCTAAATCAGGGAAAGCCCTGACTACCACCACGCTGACTTCCTCTCTCAGCGAATCAAAAAGAGAGGGAAGCAGGATGGAAGGTCTATAAAAAGCTGGCTGCCTAATTCCTTCGGCTGAACGCTTCGAGCCACGCACACAGCTGTGGAAGCAGAGAGTTTGTCAGCATCAGATTAGTTTCTAACTCACTTGTGGAGAGTCGCCGCCCACGTTACCACCACACACTCCTATTAATACACGACTCGGGCCCACACACTTCACACAGCATGGCCGCCCACTCAAAAAAAAAAAAACATAAACATGCTCAGAGACGTGCACAGACGCACACACATAAACACTTGAATCTACCAGGCCAATTACAGCAATTAGCCAGTATTTTGAGATTTACAGTCAGTTTTTCACAACTAAATTTTAAAGGTGACATATCATGAAAAATCTGACTTTTCCAGGTTTTAAGTGCTACAATCAATATATGGTGCATCTACCAACCAAGGAAACGTGAAAAAGATTAACCCAGTAACTTTTGGGAAGCCTTTTTCTGCAAGCGTCTGAGAAAACGAGCGCATCTGATTTCGCTCCCTTGGTGACGTGGCAAAGGGATCTCATTATAATATTACCGCCCCTTAATCTGTAAGTTTCTACCCACGGCACCGTCATTTTGATTTCGCAATCTAATGCCATGGCGAAAGTTTGGGCAAATCATGTGAACTGTTCTGTCTTTAGCCACACAGACGAGCACAGAACACTATTTACAGTCCCAGCCTCAGAGGAGACAAGACAGCAGTGGATTTATTGATTTATTTGCTGTATATTGCTGCAGCCACACAGATCTAAAATAAACATGTGAATTATTTCCCAGCTGTTTACCTTCACAGACGTAACCGACTGTTTTTGTAACTCGTGTGAGTTTTTAATGTAAACTTGTGTGTGAATGAGAACTTAGTTTAGTACTCACATGCTGTGACAGCCGCTTTCTGTCCGTGTGCTTCGGATGTGTGCACTCAAAAAACCATATATCAGAAGTTTAAACTAATATGGTTTAAAACGCATGATTTCAGCACGATAAACATGATAATCAGAACCAAAACAGATGTTTTTTAGCAAGTATGAGCTGTAATGGTGCAGAGAGCATTTAAAGAGACATGCTCTAATACAGCGTGTTTCTGCATCCACTCAAAATAGGCATTTTCAAAATGATATAATAAATGATCTGTGGAGTATTTTGAGCTAAAACTTCACAGTTACATTCTGGGGACCCCTGAGACTTATATTGTATATTGTAAAAAGGGGCATAATATGTCACCTTTAATCTTACCAACACTCATTCAAAATGTACAATTACAACATTTGGATATTATTTGGAGGCTGATTATCCAGTTGTCATTTGATGCCAGAAATCAATACAACGATCGATTATATCAATATTATCAACAAAAATTGGCTAATATTTTGAAATGTAGCTACATAAACATTCATATAATAGTACAACGCTTTTAGATTGTCAACACTGGAGGATTACCAAAAAGTCAGGCGGTTTTCTGAGAACTGTATCAAGATTTATGCTACATTACAATATTAAAATGTCAATATTTTGAGACATTGATAAATAACACATTAAATCAGCTGATATTTCAAAATGGACAACAAAACGTAGATATATTATTATAGGGCTGGTTATTCGGTTGCCAACTGATGTCAATAATCATAACATTGAGACGTACAACATTTTGATATTGTCCACATAGAATATTTGTATATTATATATATATATATATATATATATATATATATATATATATATATATATATATATATATATATATATATATATTAGCATGTATATAATGTTGCAATGCCTTAAGATTATCAATATTGGCCAATTACCACAAAATCAGCCGATATTGTAAAATTTATACTGATTAAGGTTACACTACAATATTGAGTTGCAACTTGCAATATTAAAATGTTACAGGCTGTTAACCATTTAATCAAACAATATTCTCCGATTACTGACATATTTGCTATTCAGTCAAAATTAGTAATGACAAGGCATTGAAATAATTATCACTGGCTTTAAAAAAAAAAAAGTTAATGTTTACATAATGTATATTGATGATCAATGATGATCAATTTCCACCAATAACCAAATGAAAATCTGGGATTTAAATAAACATTTTTGGTATATTATGATATTAAAATTACGATATTTAGAAGTAACAGGCTGTTAAACCACTAAATTAACAATATTTTGAGATTACTAACAAATTGGCTGTTTGCTGTTTGATTAATACTTTTCCAATTAACAATCATATTTATCTAACATTATCTTTTTAGATCTTCAACATCAGCCAATAACCATATAATTAGGCTGTATAGAGATGTGTTACATCGAAACATCTTAAGATTATCACCATAAACTGATACCGATACTTACCAATTTCATTCAAATATGTTGAGATTTACATTGTAATATAATCATACTGACTTACTGACATACTGCCTCAATGACAACGATAATGAATTTTGAATAAATATTATATAAAATAAGCATAAGGGCACTGTGTACATCTCACTTCCTAAGATTACATGGCATGTTATATGAAAAATGTGAGTTATATATCAGTGTTGGGCAATGAGAAACTCATATTGTTAACCACATTTAAGTATCACAACACACAAATGCCTCTATACAGGCTATGTAAAAGAACTAAAAGTCCCCCCCCCAAAAAAACATGGCCGGTCATAATCATAACATGTTCCTGTCATCTGCTGTGGTAAACTACGCCCACACACATATAGAAATAGAGGACCGCGGTCCCACACCTGTGTACTAGATACTAACACACCGGAAAGCGTGCAAACACACACAAACTCAGGCTTACCTACACAGCTGTCTGTGAATCTCTGGTTAACACCTGCTAGATCTGCGTGTTATGGGTGGATGAGCACATGGAAATAGAGTTAGTCATCATACACCTAGACTTACACACACTTACACACCTCAGGCGCAGTTAGTCAGAGCCCAGCGGTTCTCACGCTCAGAGCACACAAAAGCACACACACTTTCACAACCTATATAAACAAGCCCTCACACATTCACAAACAGACTCATAAATGCTAAAAACCCCTAAAATACTGAATGAAAGCTAGAAATGAATACAAAGGCTAGGCTGTGAATAGCATTATATATATATATATATATATATATATATATATATATATATATATATATATATATATATATATATATATATATTAGCATGTATATAATGTTGCAATGCCTTAAGATTATCAATATTGGCCAATTACCACAAAATCAGCCGATATTGTAAAATTTATACTGATTAAGGTTACACTACAATATTGAGTTGCAACTTGCAATATTAAAATGTTACAGGCTGTTAACCATTTAATCAAACAATATTCTCCGATTACTGACATATTTGCTATTCAGTCAAAATTAGTAATGACAAGGCATTGAAATAATTATCACTGGCTTTAAAAAAAAAAAAGTTAATGTTTACATAATGTATATTGATGATCAATGATGATCAATTTCCACCAATAACCAAATGAAAATCTGGGATTTAAATAAACATTTTTGGTATATTATGATATTAAAATTACGATATTTAGAAGTAACAGGCTGTTAAACCACTAAATTAACAATATTTTGAGATTACTAACAAATTGGCTGTTTGCTGTTTGATTAATACTTTTCCAATTAACAATCATATTTATCTAACATTATCTTTTTAGATCTTCAACATCAGCCAATAACCATATAATTAGGCTGTATAGAGATGTGTTACATCGAAACATCTTAAGATTATCACCATAAACTGATACCGATACTTACCAATTTCATTCAAATATGTTGAGATTTACATTGTAATATAATCATACTGACTTACTGACATACTGCCTCAATGACAACGATAATGAATTTTGAATAAATATTATATAAAATAAGCATAAGGGCACTGTGTACATCTCACTTCCTAAGATTACATGGCATGTTATATGAAAAATGTGAGTTATATATCAGTGTTGGGCAATGAGAAACTCATATTGTTAACCACATTTAAGTATCACAACACACAAATGCCTCTATACAGGCTATGTAAAAGAACTAAAAGTCCCCCCCCCAAAAAAACATGGCCGGTCATAATCATAACATGTTCCTGTCATCTGCTGTGGTAAACTACGCCCACACACATATAGAAATAGAGGACCGCGGTCCCACACCTGTGTACTAGATACTAACACACCGGAAAGCGTGCAAACACACACAAACTCAGGCTTACCTACACAGCTGTCTGTGAATCTCTGGTTAACACCTGCTAGATCTGCGTGTTATGGGTGGATGAGCACATGGAAATAGAGTTAGTCATCATACACCTAGACTTACACACACTTACACACCTCAGGCGCAGTTAGTCAGAGCCCAGCGGTTCTCACGCTCAGAGCACACAAAAGCACACACACTTTCACAACCTATATAAACAAGCCCTCACACATTCACAAACAGACTCATAAATGCTAAAAACCCCTAAAATACTGAATGAAAGCTAGAAATGAATACAAAGGCTAGGCTGTGAATAGCATCCTATCACACAGCTTGTCTGGTTTTTGTAGTATGCAAGTATGCATTATGCAAATCACAATAATTTTGTGCAGTACCGTATATCCACTGAACCCACAATGCAACACACTAGACCTGACCGTCAATCTCCAGGTGTTCCAATTAACCATAAACAACATTAACCAATTTTTACTCATGTGATCAGACATTTTTACACAAAATTGTTTATTTGTTAGAAGATAACTGAAGGGCTAAATTAAACATGCAAAATACAGAGGTCATGTGACTTGTTTAAAATTGTATCTTTGCATAATGCTTCATTCAAATTTGTAGTTTCAAAAGAAGTCTTTTATGCTCACTAAGGCTACATTTAATTTTTTTAAAATACAGTAAAAGCAGGCATATTGTGAAATATTTTTAAGACTTAAAGTAACTGTTTTCTATTTGAATATATTTTAAAATGCAATTTATTCCTACTGAATTTTCAGCATCATTACTCCAGTCTTCAGTGTCACATGATCCTTCAGGAATCATTCTAATATGCTGATTTGCTGCTCAAGAAAAAGTTATTATTATCAATGTTGAAAACAACTGTGCTGCTTAATATTTTTGAGCAAACCGTGAAACATTTCTTTCAGAATTCTCTATTTGAAAAACGTTTCAAATAAAAAAAAAATTTTATATGCCATTTTTAATGGCAGTACATAAAAAGTGTCTAACATAAATTGCACAATACTCTAGTATTCCATTGCAAACACAGATGAAATCTTCATTCTGTCAGTCGCTCACAGATCTGTCTGGGTATCACCCGTTTGTTCTCCCAAAAGGAAATGCGTGGTTTACAACTAATTTGTTTCTAATTTGTGGATCTATGAAAGGGAAAGTAGAGGGAAGACTCAGAGGAGATTCACAGGAATGCTCAAACCCCCCCCCATCTGCAGAATTCCCATGGCAACAGCTGCTGAAGGAACGGCCCCTGTTATGCAACAAGATGAGCTCTGCCAGAGGGCAAATGAGAGCACGCATGAACCACAACCATCTCCTGGTTGGCATAGGTGGAGTTTCACTTTTATGCTTGGGGGGCCAGGGCACCCACTGGCAGACGAGCCACGAACACTTTTTTATATGTTCTACATTTCATATATTTACATTTATATAACATATATTCGACATTAAAAATACATTTAAAAAAATTAAAAACAGAAAAACATACCTAATGTAGAAAAGCCGCCTTTTTCAAAATTGCGTAGATGACCACTGTCTTTCTTTCACTATCTCTTCTCTTCTGATAGTTTTTCAGTCAAATCGTTCTCTATGTGCAGTAAAGAAAGATCTGAGAATCTGTCCTGTGCCACTGAAGATCGGAGCCAGATTCTCCTCATAACTGAGAAACTTTCTGATATAGCCGAACCAATGGGCATCGTGAGTGCAAACTGCAGTAGTCTGAAAAAGTTTGGATATTTGTCCTTCCGTAGCCTACTTCATCTTTAAGTTTCTCAAGAGTAATCGGCGATGCGATCACACATTTCACAAGATCCACTTCATCTGTCATAAGCCGAGGGTGAATCTTAAAGGGGTCATATGATGCGTTTTAAATTTTTCCTTTCTCTTTGGAGTGTTACAAGCCCTTGGTGCATAAAGAAGATCTGTAAAGTTGCAAAGACTAAAGTCTCAAATCCAAAGAGATATTCTTTATAAAAGTTAAGAGTCAGCCACACCTACATAAAACGGCTCGTTCTAACACGCCCCCACATACCTACGTCGCTCTGTGGGAAAATTTGCATAACGCCGCCCAAATGTTCATGCAAAGAAAGAAGGTGTAACTTTTATTCTCACTGTAGTTTTGTTGTTTCTGCCGCCATGTCGTAAAGACGCCGTGTGCTTCGTTGTGAAAGCGAAACTACTTTGTTTGGTCTTCCAAAAGAGGACGATATCTGCTTCGTCATGCCTAGAGCTGATCCGTGGTGGTCGATGAGGAAATACTACAACTTTGCGCTGTCGATCGCCAGATCGGCTTTTAACCGTGGACGAAGCGGAGTCCAGCCCGGAGTCGTCACATGTCCTTCCGGATGCTCCTTCGTCGAAATCGCCGGCCGCGCCGTTCTCAAGCCCGCCGCCTCTGCTCACTCTAACCCTCCTGCCGTTCCTCACGCTAGCCCCCGGCCTCTGCTCACTGTAGGCCTCTCATCGCTCCGGCCTGACAGGGCATCATCACAATATGGCAAGGGGTGTAACATTTCCGTCTCACGCTTGAGGTATTCGGCCAATCACAACGCACTGGATAGCTGGCCAATCACAGCACACCTTGCTTTTTCAGACCGATGAGCTTTGTAAAAATCGACGCGTTTCAGAAGGCGGGGCATAGAGGAGAAACAATAATGTACAGTATGTGGAAAATAATGTGTTTTCTGAACCTTAAACCGCATAAACACATTTCATTACACCAAACACACAAAATACTGTTCTTTTTAGCAACATCATATGACCCCTTTAAGGCTTAAACTGAATACTGCATCACACGCCACACTCAAGGCCATCGCTTCAAATCGCCTGCGCAATTCAGCCAGAAATGTGTGTGTCCACCACATTTTTATTAGGGGGTTTATAAAAAAACAACGAATATTTGTTAACTTTCTAAAGCGGGAAAATAACGAAAAGAGAATCCTCTCATGTATTCTCAAGTTGAGAATCATGAGTCGCAACTCGCGAGGATATGGGGCTTAAATAATTAATTTAGCCTAAAACACACTTATTCTAACCACTAAAATAACAAGATAATACAAATAAAACGAGAAAAAGTGAATTCTCTGATTTTGCTATTTTATTCATAGCTCAGACAAAATCATTATTTACATTATTTACTAAACTCCGCCTATGTCTCCTGCTTCACATCAATCCACCTCTTCCCCATTCATCCCTCTCTGCCAATCATTTCCTTTGTCTGACTTTCATTTTTTACATACATCCATTCATCCCAGCTCACTCTCTCAGTATGTTCACGGCAGAATGGTTTAACCCTTTCCTGCTCATAATCTCTCCCCATTCATCTGGTTTTTGCATTCACATTTTCACGTGCCTCTTTAGCTCTCGTTCAGCAATCAATCTCGGCTCCTTCTGTGAGCGCAACTTATTCCCAAGCGCGCCCTGACGGTAATTTCTCTACAGAAATCAATACTGAGCATTATTATATTTCACAACCTCTTCGATTTAAATCATCTGTGCCTCTCAAATCATTTAGTCCACTCTCTTTATCATAATAAACCAGAAATATAATTATGATGTCATCACATAATCATCTTTGGGCTTTCAAAGGATTTTTCTCTCTATTCTGGGTTAAAAGGAATATCAGAGTTCCTACACCTTTTGATCAACACAACAACAACAAAAATCTATAGATATAATCAAATCCCACCCTACAGTCTTTTCCTCTGTATATCTGAAATAAGTCAATTAGTTGGGAATGACAATTTACATCGACTTTAATGCAGAGTTGTTATTATTATCATGAAGAAACTAAAAGTAAAATTACACTTTTCAAGTGAAATTAAGCTGAAATAAAATATAAAATTGTTAAATATGACTATAAGGCATAAAGATATTAAGATATTATAAACATTAACATCATGATTTTCT
Organism: Sinocyclocheilus grahami; assembly: GCF_001515645.1. Classification (NCBI taxonomy): domain Eukaryota; kingdom Metazoa; phylum Chordata; class Actinopteri; order Cypriniformes; family Cyprinidae; genus Sinocyclocheilus; species Sinocyclocheilus grahami. Next base: position 750,690 of record NW_015505611.1, on the reverse strand, counting down.
TTAAAGCTGCTTTAAAAAAGTGTATTGTGAAAAGCGATATACAAATAAATTTGACTTGAATTTTGACTTAAATATTAGATGAATAAACAAAAATCTGAAATATTGCAACTAACTGAAATAATAAGTTGAAACACTAAAATTAATAACTGGAAATAAATAACTAAAACCGAAAAAAAATGGAGATAAAAATAAATAAAATATAATAGTAATATTTAAAATAACTAATGAAAATGACAAAAGCACACAACAAAATAAAAATAAAAAATTTAAAATAAAGGCTAATAATATAAATGCTAATTCACAATATAAATAAATTTATAATAGTATATACCTGTAAATGGCACTGAAACAACACTGCTTCAAAAAACTGACTGTTTACGGTCTTAACAATAATAAATATACTTATTTTAGTTTTATATATATGGATGGATATAACCATAGCTGGGTGGGTGGGGAAAAAAATAATAAAATAATATTAACCAATAACATCAGCACCCACTTTTCATGATCCAATAAAATTCCAATGGGCAAAATGAAGCCCCGCCCTACATTTTTTCCCTCTAAACATTCCTTTTCACTCAGATGCTAAATGCACTGTGAATGCGCTTTCATGTTCAAAGGTATTGTGGACATGCAGTTTACAGTGTATGTCTGCCTACACAATCAATACTAACATCACCCCCATAAACTCCTGACCCTGCAGTGAACAGCACGAGTTTCCCACAGCACCGCCGATCTGAAACATACTTCAAACGCACCATCAGTGGACCGACATCCATCGTCTCCACAGACACCTTTGATTGGACAAGATCTGGCTGGCAGCCTCACATCATCCACAAGGTGCTTCACTTTCATAATAATGTGCTGAATCTCATTTGCATGTAAAACACTTCACTTGTCTGAAAAGCACTTCACAAACGCAATGGTTCATTCAGTGCTCGCTCATATGGTTATTTGCCTTTCCGAGCTCTAACTCTAAATGTTCTGTGATTTCTCCTGCCTAAACCTGCAGGTGGATCTAAAGTGATCGCACTGACCTGAAATCAGGTGTTAATGTGCTGCAAAAGATATTTTGGAATCAACCTGCAATACAACTACAACAATAACAACAAAACAATTTATGCAAGTGCATAAAGCATAAATCATTTACTAGCTTGTCATGTAAAATGCTAATTCATTCATTAATGATAAATAATACATTTTAATATGCAAACCTGCAATAGGTGTAGAAACAATTTTCACTCCGAAATTGCTAGAAAATGTCCCAATTAATTACCAAGAAATGGCAAGTAACACACTGCATTGAAAGTTAAATATTGAAGTAGGAAAATTCTTGAGAGAAATAGTATTAAATAGTAAAAAAAATAATAATAATTGTATTTAGTTTTATAGGAAAACAATAGGCCTACAGGTCTATAGTATGCAGGTGTGAAATGGAGAAATGGTCAAAAGCACCATGTATTCATTAAAGGTGGCACTTAATATAAAAGCTGGATGTTTCTGAATCAGTTATTTGTATGTGATATTATATGACTTTTTTAAGACAATCCGAGTTGAAAATAACACAATTCACTCAGCTTTGAAGGACAAGGACAAAGCCAAGGCTGAAATCAGAAAGAGAGAGAGAGAGAGAGAGAGAGAGAGAGTGAGTGTGTGTGTGTGAGTGAGAGAGAGAGCGAGAGAGAGAGAGAGAGGGTGAGATCACAGGGGAGTCAGCTGTCGTAACCGCGGCTTGTGTACTGCGTCATTATTGTGTCTGTTCCCCTTTTGGGCTTGAACTGATGGTAAAACTAATGACATTATTTACTGTCTTTACATTTATTTTGAAAGATGAAGCT
>NW_015505611.1:740301-748748 GCF_001515645.1 Sinocyclocheilus grahami | reverse complement strand
GAGTGTGTGTGTGTGAGTGAGAGAGAGAGCGAGAGAGAGAGAGAGAGGAGGTGTCCTGCTGGTGGACAGATTGTGGCGAGGGTCAAAACTCACTCTGGCTCTCTTCCACTGAGGGTGCGAATCCGTTTTAAAGGGGAACAGTCATATTTTACACACTTACAGAAACATTTCCTTTAAGGGACAGACTGCAACATTCAAAGGGCAAGCGAAAGGTGTGACGGCAACACTTGTGATGAACAGAAGGTAATCTCTAAAACCGTTCCTGACCATCTTAGATATTTTTCAAAACGTTTGGCACATGGAAATGCACAATATCTATTTTAAAAGTGTCAAAATCAAGCAGGAGTATATTGAAATTCTCATTGGATAATGAGACTATGACTGTTTAGAATACACTGCAGCAAAACTTCACATTTTCTCAGTTTTTGGCCACATGATGGAGTGATTTCACCTGGATGTTTGAGACGCACCACAACCTTTTTTTTAAAACAATTATTACATTATCTGCCTTATAACTACAATTATGTATTTTATTATTCTGAGAGCATCTACATTTCAAAAGTTTGGGATCAGTAAGATTTGTTTTAATGTATTTGAAAGAAGTGTCTTAAGCTCACCAAGGCTGCATTTATTTGATCAAATACACAGAAATATATTGATAAATTATTACAATTTACGTTTTGATTTAAATAGACTTCAAAATGTAATTGGGATGTGATGTGGTTAGGAAGAAACATTTCTTTTTCTCATTATTATATTATTATTATTATTATTATTATTATTATTATCATTATGAATATAAAGTTAAAAAAAACAACATTTGTTTGAGATAAAAAAAATATTTTCTAACATTGTAAATATCCGTTTTGATAAATTTAATGAATCCTTGCTGAATAAAATTGTTTAAAAAAATTAGTTGACTGACAGTGTGTATTTACAGTAAATAAATGCACACAAAATTGCTAAAATTATTTACATCTCATTTGCTATCATTACATTCATATACTGCATCAGCTGGGCTTAAAAACCTCCAAAATCATCTTCAACCAACTCTATGATATCTGCCACAAACACTTGCTCGCATTGTTTTTAGCCACATGATACAGAGTCTCTGTACTGTCTGTTATGATTGTGACCTCAGAAAAGACACGAGGGACTGGAGATGTGTGAATGGAGGAGGAAAGCGGTCGGCACAGCTGCTGGAGAAGCCCAGATTCCCCGTCAGAACTGGAGCAATTTCCAGAACGGACCGGGTGAATCTGGCATTGTGCTGAGGAAATCTGCTTTTGTGCGCCTTTGAAAACACACACAACACACACAAGAGAGAACGCAGCGCAGGCAGCAGATTTTTTCTGGCTGTGAGATCTAAGTACACACGCACACATAAATAAATCCTTAAAGGAATAGTTCGCCCAAAATATAAAAACCTCCCTAAAACACTATTGTACAGTATTGGCCAGCGAATAGACCCGAAATATAGCATATGAGTCTTTCATCTTGCGTTTTTCTTTTTTACTTTTGGAGCTCGACAGCATCAATTTATTAATTGCTATGTCTGAATTTACTGCATTATTACATCCTTTTCTCTCCATTACATCTTTTTTTCCTTCCTTTCCTCTCTGTATAAAAGTCACTCGGGTTACCGGACTCCCGCTGGGTCCTTGGGCTCCCATTCAGGGCTGTCTCTCTATCAAACTACCCTTCTTTCTCTCTTAATCCTTTTTTCTCCTCTTTCGTCATCCTCCCATTCCCATTGGGGTCTCTCCCACAGATAATCAATCGTTCACCCAGTCAATCCTCCTTCCTTAAAAAAAGAAAAGAAAAAAAAAACTCTTTCTCTCCCTGCTTCCTCCCGCAGTCAGACGCAGGAACGGCACCTGCACACACAGACTCATGCTGCTCCTGTTGCCCTAGCAACAGCTAGATCGAGCTTCGCTTGTGTAAACCGTTAGGCTTTGCCAGTGTTGTCTCGCATACACACACACTTAGGCAAGCCCCACACAACACCCTTATAAGGGTTTCCGGTGGTCTGCAGTCAGGGTTTGATATCTTTAGAGCATTTCTGGTTTCAAACAAAGCCGCAGTCACAAAAAAATTAAGTGTGCAACTTTAGATGACATCTTAGAGTTGAAATCAATTTGCTTTCCTAATGCAGGCTCTCTAGGCTTATTGTGCACAATCCATCAATGTATGACACTCAAAGTTTGCAATATTTTATCAACTTGAAAAATTACTTTCCATTTTGATTGATGTCACCTGTTAGGAAATGCAACACTTGATTAATGTTTACTCATTGTTTTAGGCTACTGTTGTAAGTAAAGCAGCCTTTCTAAAACAGTTAAACCCAGTAATTTAATGTCTTTTAACATTAATGTAGTAAAAGTTATGGCAATAAAAGCTAATAATGATAGATTTGGAAAAGAAGCGTTACCATCGGGATAAACTTGACTTTCAGTCTTCACGTCCTGCTCACAAAAGTGTTTGCTGGTGATGTTTTGAAATCGAAATCTAAACCTATTAAAACCGTTTTCATTATCTAAAAGCTGAAATGAAAATGAAAATAAAAATTATAGGCTAATTATTTAATATATAAATATTAAATACAAACTTAAACGGAAATTAGAAATGTTGCCTTGGCAAAATAAATAAAATAAACTGAAGTATAAAAAATACACAGTAAAATATGTTTGTAATATTAACTGTAAGCTGCTGTAAAAGTGTTACTGTAAAAACCTGTTAATTGGCAAGTTTCCTTACTATACACAGTACAATGAAAAATGCAACATTTCGAGTAATTTTACAGAAAAATAATGTAAAATGTACAGACTTTCGAAGTAAAAGCAAACCATCATCTTAATATTTACAGTGAAAAACTATAAACTGGCATTCCTGCAATTCTCTGCATAAGACATTATGTTGGTATGTTGTTTCAATTTTGTTTCTTGTTAGACATCTTATGTTGTTTAATTAATGTTTATTGCATTATTTTACCGTCAACGGTGTCACCATGATGGTGTTTTGCAATTATGTGCATGACACTAAAATATTGCTACCATATTTTTAATTGGTAAAGTACCACAGCTGCCTTTTTTACAGTACATTTCAAAAGGTTTATTTATTTTCTTTATAAAGTGTATACTAAAGCTGCAATTAAAATAAAGTTAAATAAAAAAAATTTTAAATGATAAAAAAATGACCAAAACTAGAAATTAAAATGCTTCAAAATTGATCAAAAGATACTATAAAAGAATATAAATAAAACTAATAATATAACACTGTTGAGTGGATCCTCCAGTGCATTCAGATCCGATTTTATTCTTTTATGAGACACACACTTTACATGATGAATCAATTTTGCCTTAATTTTTTTTTTTCTTGGCGAACATTGTTTCACTTAGAAATAAAATCATATAATGAAAACAAAATGGGTCACAAATGCAGTTTTATGACTTTTAGAACAGAAGCCCTCAAGACTCAAACACACCCAAAACCAATGTTCAGCTTAAAAAGAACAAACGCTGCAGGGTTACACATTTAAGACCAGCAAGAATGTTCACTGGATCTGGGATACATTTCTGGGATTTACTTGTGGGATTTAATTAATCCGTGCCGTTCTACGAACTTGAAAGCTACATAGTCAAATTTAACAAGTTTGGCGTTTTTTTATTCACAAGCAGCGGTTTTTGTAACCGCAAGAAACAAAACACACTGGAATATTCTGTCCCCTAGTGTGACGTAGTGTTTGAACTGCAATGCGTTTTTAAACAGACACAAAAAGAGCATTACAGCATGCTGACAGACACGGCGGCAATGAGCATGTGGTGCACTGACTGCGTGAAAACACAGAGAGAGAAACAAAACACACTGTTTCCACGCTATCTTAATCTGTCATGCCAAACAAAGCTGTTTTAAACACAAAACCCGAAGGCCTAAACTCCTGTATACAGGCGTATCCCCTGAAAATGTGCATGTAAATACACAATCTCTTCTAAACATTAAACCGACATGCAGCGCTCACACATAAATACCTCTGTGAGTCAGCTCTGAGGAGAAAATAAGGCAACACGCAGGCCTGAAGTGTGAGATAATCTGTCATGCCAAACAAAGCTGTTTTAAACACAAAACCCGAAGGCCTAAACTCCTGTATACAGGCGTATCCCCTGAAAACGTGCATGTAAATACACAATCTCTTCTAAACATTAAACCGACATGCAGCGCTCACACAGAAATACCTCTGTGAGTCAGCTCTGAGGAGAAAATAAGGCAACACGCAGGCCTGAAGTGTGAGAACACACACACACTCGCACAACCTTTTCAGCTTATAGCAGGTGGGTGGCGTCGGTCCAGCATTAGTCACTTCGGTCCGATACACAGTCAGAGCTTGACAGACATTCAGAATGAAAGTCTGAATGGTGTTCAGGCACGGTGAGGGGGTGGAATGAACGAAAAAAAAAATATGCAAGAACGAACAATAGCCAAGAAAGAGCTTGTGTGCAGTAAGAGGGAAGCAGTGAGCTGCAATTTTACTCCGGCGGCATTGTAAACCCTATGAGAGGAAGCAATTTGAGGGTTTGCAGGACATCTAAAAGCCTCACAGAAGAGGACAAGTGTAATTTTTACCATGGTAACATCGTTTCCAGCAAAACACTGATACTAATGTTACTGTTGCTACTGTAAATGCCAAAAGCGAAGACAATGGAGGCTGATATCGAGTTACCGCAGTCTTTTTTGATGTAGCTTTTAGCAAAAACTACTTGTTACTATGATACATTTTTTGTAAGGGTTTCTTTTATGACAGGAACAAATCAAAGAACTGTGTAAATATATTTAGACACAACCTTGGCAACAGATTTCGCTTGTTACACAAAAGCGATCACTAACAGATTTGAACCAGTTTGTCAGTCAGAGTCATTTATGTTGTCGTGGATTTAAAATACTTTTTATATGACCAAACAAACATCACATAGCAGAAAGACAGCATCCCGATTAACACACTGTCCCCCTAAATAGTATGTGAGAATCAGAATTAGTGCATAGAAATCATAGTCTCACTCATAAAGCAGAATGATTTTATGTGTAAACTGTAAAATCGTTAACTATCCTTTTCATGAATAGTTTACACTGTATAAAAAATTATTTTGTGAATTATTCAAAAGGTATGTTAAATTTCATAAAAACATTCTACAAACAAACTTGCTAACAAAAATTTTGGGGTCAGTAGTTTTTGTTTGTTTTGCGATTGATATAAAATAATACTTTTATTCAGCAAGGAATCATTATATTGACATTAAATTGATCAAAAGTGACAGTAAAGATACTTAAAATGTTACAAAAGATTTCTATTTCAAGTAAATGCTGTTCTTTTGAACTTTCTATTGATCAAAAACCTGGGAAAATTGATCTCAGAATTTTCACCATTTTAAAGAACAATATTAAGCAGCACAACAGTTTTCAACAAATGATAATAATAAGAAAAGCTTCTTAAACAGCAAATCAGCAAATTACAATCATTTCTGAAGGACCATGTGACAGTGAAAACTAATGGCTACTGAAAAATCAGCATCGCATCACAGGAATAAATTACATTTTATAACATACTCAAACAGAAACCGTTATTTTAAAATTGTAATAATATTTCAGCTTTTGTGTTTTTGATTAATATAAATACACCCTTGGTAAGCATAAGAGAGTTCTTTCAAAAACATCAAAAAAATCTTACTGACCCCAAACTTTTGAACAGTAGTCACATAAAATATCCACCCTAAGTAGGCAAGAATCAGGATTAATACATTACATAATAATTGACATAATGCACTAATACAAACTATTTACACATACATTCCTCATTATTCATGAATGAGACACATAGTGTGTTAAAAATACTATGCCAAAGTATAATTTGCCCATCAACTGTGAAATACGTACTTTTAATGTGCAATTGGAGTTTCTTTTTTTGCACTGCAAGTGCAACATCTCACTAATTAGAATGGAAAATTTATTTTCACACTACAGTAGACAAGTGTAACTCCTGCAAAGTTTCTGACCAATGAGCCTAAAGTAATTGCCTGCATTTCTCCACTGATGCCAGGAAAAGCCCATGATGAGCAAACAATGAAACATGGTGTATGACTGCAAAACCAAAACGTGCTGGACCCCGTTTCTTTTCGGCCAGTAAAAATATACTTTTTAAAAGCGAAGCTGTTACATTTATAGCTTAATTACTGGAAAGAGTCAGTGTTTCCGTGGATGGGGGGGGAAATAATTATTCCTTGACGGAATAAAAAGCAGAATTATATAATTTCCCCTCATTATACCTACACGTTCTGAAGCTGAATTAAACATCTTTGCTGACCAGAGCAAAACTGGTTTTGATAACACACACATGCACAATTGTTCCATGCATCAGTCACTATGAAAAACAGTCTCTCACATTCAGTTTTTGTTCTCTCACACACTCTTAAATTTCTCTGTAAGGTTTGCAAGGAGCCAAACAGACATGGCCAAACCTGTTGCTGCGCATCTGTTTTAGTTACTGTTGCTAAAACGGAGGGTGATCCCAGCCGCAGGGAACAAGGAGCGAGAAGGAGAGAGAGAACAGCATGGGTTTCACTTACTCAAACTGAACAGTAAAGTGCGGAAATACTGGTTTGCCCTAAAAACAGTGGCGACTCCAGAATTTTTTTGGGGGGTGCTAAAAAACTAATTAAATTGAGAGAAAGTAATGGACGCCTAAGCTTCAGCTATCTAAATAGCATGCCACCTTTTTATATACAGCAGCTTCGATGCAACGCAACGCATAAAAAGACAGTATAAATCATTATAATCCGTAATTATGTCCCCACTGGATGCAACAAATGTCTCGTTTATAATGGATTTTAATGTTTTTGTCTAATCACGCCGGTGTCCTGACATTTTATCCTACCCGTCAAATTGTCCTACCAGGGTTTACTGCGCATGCGCACATCAATATTGCGTCCTTTTTCTCACGCTGAATAACAATATTTAATGTATCTGCATTACTGTAAGGGTAGGTTTAGGGTTGGGGTAGGTGTAGACTTTAATAAAACACAATCTAATAAGTAGAAAAAATTCTTTATTGTTGGTTTCCCGTAGCTGTATCCCTTCTAACAACAACCGCGAATATAACACATAATTACAGTATTTGCATTACTGTAAGGGTAGGTTTAGGGTTGGGGTAGGTGAAGACGTTAATAAACCATAATTTTACAGGTAGCATTTTTCATTGTCGAATTGTACTACCCACTATTTTAATGGGAGGTAGCAAAATCTGACAGGGTAGCACAAATCGACAGAACACGGCATCACAGTATGGTAAGGTGGGTAACATTTCCGTCACACGCTTGAGGTATTCGGCCAATCACAATGCACTGAATAGCTGGCCAATCAGAGTACACCTCGCTTTTCAGAACGATGAGCTTTGTAAAAATCGACACGTTTCAGAAAGGCGGGGCATAGAGAAGAAACATTAATGTACAGTATGTGGAAAATAATGTGTTTTTTGAACCTTAAACCGCATAAACACATTCCATTACACCAAATACACAAAATAATGTTCTTTTTAGCAACATCATATGACCCCTTTAAATTATTTAATCTGTATTTTATTTTACCCTTTCTTTCGTTTTAGTTTTCAGCACTTTTCAAGATAAAATTAAAAGGGCTGGGTGATATGGCCAGAAATATTATGACAATATTTTTTCCCATATCATAGCAATATTTATCACAATATTCATTAGAGGTCGACCAATATGGGTTTTTCACTGGCCGATGCCGATATTTAGAAATAAGGGCAGCCGATGGCCGATATATGACGCCGATTTTTTTGGCCGCTTTTCTTTTTTTTCCCATTCATCTCATAAAAGTGAGTTTGAGCAAATAATTATTGCAGGGTACTATATAGTAATGGTAGTAGTAGCCCAATTTAGAGTAATAATACATGGCTCAAAACTTAAGCACCTTCTCAAAACAGTTCTGAAGGATGCTTTTTGTTTATGTTTGCTGACAGACACCAGTGTTTCCCACAGACTGCAAATTAATTCTCTGCCAGCAGGAGGCGCTTTGGGAGCTGGAGATATAGCGGTTTCCCCGGTAAAGGCTGTAATCAAATAAGCGCTGCTCACAAACGCTATCAGGCATTACTGTACAGGAAAGACGAAATGAAAATGACATCGAAGCTTTTCTGAAGACAGTCGGTTCTTTTCAAAGATACATTCATATAAAAACAACCGCGATGCATTTTAATTTTGAAACGAGAAGCGCTCATTTTATTCAACGAAGTATAAGCCTTTTGGAAAAATCTATTTGTGGCGGTCAGTTTTGCTATTGTGATGAGCCGCCTCAAATAACTCAATGTATAGGAAACACTGGACACTGCTATAAGTCAAATGGCCATAGTGATAACAAAAATAAAAGATTTCACACATATT
>NW_015505611.1:738688-740233 GCF_001515645.1 Sinocyclocheilus grahami | reverse complement strand
TTGGGGTAGGTGTAGACTTTAATAAAACACAATCTAATAGGTAGAAAAAAATATGTATTGTTGGTTTCCTGTAGCTCTATCCCTTCCAGCTACAACCGCGAATATAACACATAATTACAGTATTTGCATTACTGTAAGGGTAGGTTTAGGGTTGGGGTAGGTGTAGACTTTAATAAAACACAATCTAATAAGTAGAAAAAATTCTTTATTGTTGGTTTCCCGTAGCTGTATCCCTTCTAACAACAACCGCGAATATAACACATAATTACAGTATTTGCATTACTGTAAGGGTAGGTTTAGGGTTGGGGTAGGTGAAGACGTTAATAAACCATAATTTTACAGGTAGCATTTTTCATTGTCGAATTGTACTACCCACTATTTTAATGGGAGGTAGCAAAATCTGACAGGGTAGCACAAATCGACAGAACACGGCATCACAGTATGGTAAGGTGGGTAACATTTCCGTCACACGCTTGAGGTATTCGGCCAATCACAATGCACTGAATAGCTGGCCAATCAGAGTACACCTCGCTTTTCAGAACGATGAGCTTTGTAAAAATCGACACGTTTCAGAAAGGCGGGGCATAGAGAAGAAACATTAATGTACAGTATGTGGAAAATAATGTGTTTTTTGAACCTTAAACCGCATAAACACATTCCATTACACCAAATACACAAAATAATGTTCTTTTTAGCAACATCATATGACCCCTTTAAATTATTTAATCTGTATTTTATTTTACCCTTTCTTTCGTTTTAGTTTTCAGCACTTTTCAAGATAAAATTAAAAGGGCTGGGTGATATGGCCAGAAATATTATGACAATATTTTTTCCCATATCATAGCAATATTTATCACAATATTCATTAGAGGTCGACCAATATGGGTTTTTCACTGGCCGATGCCGATATTTAGAAATAAGGGCAGCCGATGGCCGATATATGACGCCGATTTTTTTGCCCGCTTTTCTTTTTTTTCCCATTCATCTCATAAAAGTGAGTTTGAGCAAATAATTATTGCAGGGTACTATATAGTAATGGTAGTAGTAGCCCAATTTAGAGTAATAATACATGGCTCAAAACTTAAGCACCTTCTCAAAACAGTTCTGAAGGATGCTTTTTGTTTATGTTTGCTGACAGACACCAGTGTTTCCCACAGACTGCAAATTAATTCTCTGCCAGCAGGAGGCGCTTTGGGAGCTGGAGATATAGCGGTTTCCCCGGTAAAGGCTGTAATCAAATAAGCGCTGCTCACAAACGCTATCAGGCATTACTGTACAGGAAAGACGAAATGAAAATGACATCGAAGCTTTTCTGAAGACAGTCGGTTCTTTTCAAAGATACATTCATATAAAAACAACCGCGATGCATTTTAATTTTGAAACGAGAAGCGCTCATTTTATTCAACGAAGTATAATCTATTTGTGGCGGTCAGTTTTGCTATTGTGATGAGCCGCCTCAAATAACTCAATGTATAGGAAACACTGGACACTGCTATAAGTCAAATGGCCATAGTGATAACAAAAATAAACGATTTCACACATATT
>NW_015505611.1:719585-738448 GCF_001515645.1 Sinocyclocheilus grahami | reverse complement strand
AAATGAAAATGACATCGAAGCTTTTCTGAAGACAGTCGGTTCTTTTCAAAGATACATTCATATAAAAACACTGCATTTTAATTTTGAAACGTGAAGCGCTCATTTTATTCAACGAAGTATAATCTATTTGTGGCGGTCAGTTTTGCTATTGTGATGAGCCGCCTCAAATAACTCAATGTATAGGAAACACTGGACACTGCTATAAGTCAAATGGCCATAGTGATAACAAAAATAAACGATTTCACACATATTGCACTGCCTGCTGCTCATAACTGCTTAAGAGTGCACTGGCCACGACCGAATATATGACATCGTGAAGGCTATTGTCGGACCCACAGACACTTCATGAGGAAAGTTCACGTGCACGTTATAATCAGCCTAGAAGTTTCGTCTGAATTGAACGTGTTTCTACTTTCACATGCAAATGACTTGTTGCACTTATGAATATGATAACTTTCCGGCATCAATTCTAGTAGGGTAAAACGTAATCCCGCTTTCGAAACGGTCTGTTGCCGATTAATTAAAAAATGCCAAAAATCGGCCGATCAATCGGTCGACCTCTAACATTCATTTATAGAAGGAAATGCTTTGAGAATGCATGTAAACTTAACTTTTTTTTTTTTTTTTTTCATAAATTCTTTCAAGCCAACATTTAATTTAGGGCCCCGTGAAATTCACTTTATTTTTCCCTAAATTATGTGTTTTCCATTTTATTTATTTTGTGATTTATGATTGAATACAAATTTATAATGAAAAATATAATGCCGGGGCTAAGCAAGTTTCTGACGGGGCTATAGCTCCACCCTAGCGCCGCCACTGCCTCAAAAGCATGACACAACAGGTAAAAATCCAGCCATCTGAAGCCACATCAAAACTCCATCACAGGATCTCTATTGAGATTATCTGAAATGGTTACCAGAGTTCATCTAGTCTACATCATCAGGGTCTGAACTTAATTTAATTCACATCTTCACAAAACTGAATCAACTCATGAATCTCTCGTGTAATAGTTTCATTCATAAAATCACATTTAACCCTAAAATTAAATGTAGTACAGTAAAAAAAATCATTAAAATAAATATTTAAATGCATAATATTGTGTATACTTACAATGTATACATACAGTTGCTTTTTTGAAATTTAAGTACTTTTTAAAGAAGCACGTAAAAAAGATTCATATGAAAATCTGTTTCTGCCACAGAATAAAGAAATTGCAAAGGTAATGGCAACTTCTTATCTCACAATTCTTTTTTCCCACTTGCAATTCCGAGGTTATTTCACAATTCTCACTTTTTTCTTGCAATTGCGAGTTATAAACTCAGAATTGCAATTCGGAGAAAAAAGTCAGAAATGTGAGATAAAAAGTCTTTTTTATTTTTTATTCTGTGGCAAACAAAAAAATGTGGCCAGAGACAAAAAACATGCTGAGAAAAGAAGTCATTTGTGAGAATTGTGACGAAAAGTCAGAATTGTATGATAAAAACTCAAAATTACCTTATTATTTTATTTATTTATTTTATGGCGGAAATTGGCTTCCATTGATTCATAATAAAACATACTTTTTTTTTTTTTTTTAAATACTATAAACAAACTTTTCTAATACTGTCATTGCTAATAATTACCATATTCTAACAAGTCCTGTTCACACCAAAACCAAAACTAATATTTCTCGGAGTGGATGAAAAGAAAATTTACTTCAGTAAGAACATGAGAAACCAAAGACTAGACAAAAGTTAGCAAACAATCATAAAACTAAAGGATTTACAATAAGCACAACAGCTCAGCTACCAAATGGTTAGCAAAACAACTAAAAACAAAAAGGAGGAAGCAGAAGAAAAAAAAGGGAAAACCCTTGTTCTGTCATCTGATAAATGTTGGTGTGAATACATCTATAGGAATGCACTGCTTTGATTTTGTTCAGAAATATTCACTTTCTTTGTTTGAGATCAGGCCTTCAAACATGACCTGAAAAACATGACCCTTATTCTCATGAAATAACTGACTGATTTATATATCACTGTGAAAGGACAGCCTATGCTGATTTCACATCAGCTGCCGCTACAACTTTATGTTTGAAATGCTATAAAAAGAACAGAGATGCCAGAACCATTCAACTTTAGACAGAAACAACTCCGGGATATTCATGGGGTCTGTCTCTGGGATTAGACAGACTAGAATTCAGGCCCTACATTGAGTTCAAGACCCCTTCTTAACCCCAAGCCTGACCTCTTGACCTCTGATGCTTAGGGGAGACAGAAGGCTCAGACCGCTACAGCACTGAAACAAATGTGTGCCCTGGGGTAACGCATGAGAAGAACAACACTCGGCATTTAGACTGCCTCTGTATCACTTCATCTCCTCATCTAAACCGAAATGTACAACTAATGTGAATTACAGAATAAATATTAATCATACTGAAGCTCATTCAACAGGTCACAATATGATAATTAATGCTTTTGACCTTTTGAAATAAAACAGTTTGTTGTACTTTCAGAACTTAAATTTTACTCACAGCAAACCAGCAAACCGCACATAAGTGTAGCAAACTGCTGTTAATCATTTCATATGTAAAGAGGGTGTTTAAATGCGTCAACAAAAGCAGCCTGTATAGAAGGATCTAAGAGTGACAAAAAGCTTTTTTTAGCTTGCTGAAATGTCAAACCCAAAATCATATACTGTGTGTCTATAGATATATAGACTCCTACAGAGAGTTTTTTTTTTACGTCAAACTTGGCTCAGCCATGCAGGAGGACATCGAATCAACCTCCCCCACCTCATAAACCATGAGAAACACTCGACAGCGCTACTATGCGTGTCTCTCCTCCACGTTATTCCTAAAGGAGGCTAGTCTCATCCTGCGCCAACGGAGAAGTCAGACTGAATTGAAACAGAAACAGTGGCATCTGCCACAAAAACAATTTAAAGTGACATCTCTGAATCTATGGACCCATCCATCATGGCCGTGAGAAGCCCAATGCACGTGACACCTGAGATTATCAGGTAACGCCGGTCCGGGTTACACAATCACACCCCGCGCACACTTGGACTCCACAGAGGTCAGCAAACTAACCCCAGAGTCGATTATTAACAGGTTTTCTGGGTCACGCAGTCAAGACGGGCATTCTGGGTAAAACATTTACCCCTGCAGCTTCAAAGGGACGTTCCAGCGTCTGTATTGTACAACTACTGAGCGTGTGTTGCACTAAAAAGGGCTTTTCCATTTCAGCGTTCTGCGGTCATCTACCACCAACACAAGCTGCAACAGTCTGCGAGCCGCACCACCTGCACGTGGGCGAAGTGTGTTAGACTGAGAGCAGGTTGATTCAATGTCTCAGACAGAGAACGTTTTAATGGGCGCTTTAGAAATGGGAAGTAAAGGAAGGCCCGCAGGAGGCATGCCGCAATTTTCCCACCTACGGTCACTGTGCCAACAATACCACTCTAAAATGTTATGGTGCAACGTGGTCCGACATTCAACATACTCCCACATTTCTAAAGAGCGTACTTTACGGTCTTTCTGCATGCAAATAAACAACTCATGTATTCTGCAGAAAAGCATAACATGTTAAAAGGAAGCAGACACCAGGACGTGACTAATTTACATTGTTTTGGTAACCACAGTTTTGTTTTTTCCTAGGCAATCCCAACAAAATGATTTGCACACATACAAATTGGACTTCTACGAACTGTTAAAAAAACAAGGATGGTAAACAGTAAGGACAGTAAATTCATAATATTCAGCAGACTTGTATTTCAAACAAATGTGCTTTATTCTACTAAAATAGCATGTTTTCAGCATTATTAATAATAGGATATCAGCAAATTAGAATGATTTGTGAAGGATCATGTGACACTGAAGACAGGAGTAATGATGCTAAAAATTCAGCTTTGTATCAGAGGAATAAATGTTAAAATATATTTAAATAGAAAATAGTTATTTTAAATTGGAATAATATTTCACATTATTACTGCTTTTACTGTATTTATGTACCCCAAAATAGTATTTAAACTGTATAAGTATATAAAGTCATGCACTCAGAAAAACCCCTTAACAGCTAAATTAACAATAAACTGACTTTGGAATTTCATGACTTCAAGACTTTCCACCAGAAATGCTTTTTCCAGCTTTTCAACACCTTGTGCTCCTTTCACGGTACGTTTACTAGCGGAAAACTCACTACTGTACGGATTTTTCATTATATTTAACAAAACACTCATAAAAAGGAACAACATTCTAACAAAAAGAAGGCTGCTTTTAACCTTTTTAAATTCACTTCACTTCACAATCATTCACACAAAAATTAAAACTCAGTGATTATTTATTCACCCTCATGCCAATCCAAACCTGCACATTGTAATTTGTTTCCCATGAAACACAAAAGGGAATTTTTGAAGAATCTTCACACAGCTTTACACTACATAACAACAGCACAAAAGCGGCTACACCCGATAAGCTTCAAATAAACACAATAAAGCAGTCTAAATGACTACTATTGCACATTTCATGTCTTCTACAGTAAGATAGCGTTCTGTGAGGAAATAATTCACTAATACGGAGTCAAAAATTGGACTGTTTTGGAGCTAAAAACGATGGTTAACGTGAAGTGTCATTTAAAAAAGACCTTTGTGAAGTTTTTTTCTACTGTAGAAAGAAAGTCATAAGGGTTTGGAACAACTTGAGGATGCGTAAACAAATAAAATTAACTATTCCTTTAGTTAGTAAGGGTAAAATACTGTTAAAAAGGTTTAAAAGCATAAAAAATATTTCTTATCTTTGGCTCCAACACTGTCCCTCAATGGTTAATAATTTTGTAAATAGAAAAACAGGTGACTTAAGGGTCGACAACGACGTAATGTGAGCAATGTGTGCTTGGAGACCAGCTGTTTCAGAAAAGTAAACATACTGAGTCCAATGGGGGTTAGAGGTTCCTTACTTCCTGCCCGTTTACCCTCAAACTGCGTCACTGAAGCATTCCTGCTCTGCTCTGAAGTCACGAGTCGCACATGCATGACAACAAAACGCAGACTGACATGTTGGCTGGGTATGTGCCTAGCAATGATTTCACCACGCTACCTAACAGTAAACACAGCCTGGAAACACAGCAACCTCAAAGAACAATGAAAGCTTTATGCTTTTAAGCTTTGACCGTCTTGACTCGATTATGACATGCTTTAGAATGGGTGTGTTCTGCTGATAGACAGAGGTCACCTCTGTATCCACGACACCAATAACACAGCCGCCCAACACAAAGGAGGGAATCCTCTAGTTCCTGGTTCTAGTATTTTTCTTTCTCTTTCATACTTTATGTTCTTTCAAAACATTGCTGCACAGCCGTTTTCATTCACACACCCAATGCCACACTATTCAATACTATCGAGTCCAAAAATAAACAATATTTTTAAAATGTAACTTTTATTGCATTTCAGCATTCGAATTGCACTTTGATTCTTTACAAAATATTGAGTTTCGATATCATAAACGACAAGGAACTTCGCTTTTGAACATGAAATGGCATCAATTGTGGCTGGACTTTGAGGTGGGGGCTTTCTTGGTAACAAGGAAATGTCTGGGATTCCACAGAAACGTCATGCATCATGGAAGCTCAATTTCTGCGTGTACCGACATGCTTGGTGCATTTCCTTGCTGTGATCACAGAAACATTTAAAGCAACCTTGGCTTTGAGAAATAGGCCCTACGTCACTAAAACGTATTTGTTCTGGAGAAGATTAAAGTTAAATAAAGTATTTGACTATCTCCAAAACGGCTTTTACCTTCTTATTAACGCACTGTAAAAATTTATTTTTTTTGTAGTTTTCACAGAAAAAAATGCTAAAGTAAAACTTGTTAGATAAATTCACTGTTAAAAAAAAGTAGTTTTAAAAAAAAACTGATTATTTGAGTCCATTTTACAATAAAATATTAATTCAGTTTTCATAATTTCATGTTTAATTCAATGTGTTACTTGTCGCTACTTTGTAACTATTTGTGAAATTTACTAGCAATTTCTGTGTGAAAATTGCTTATGTTACTCCATTTTATTCCAGTGTGTAATCTGCCTTAACATAAGGTTGAACAATATTGCATTATATGCCATTTTCAGTCAAATAGTCTCAAATGTATGGTTTTTGCAAGTAAAAACAATGAATTACTGAATAATTTACAGTGAAAGACAGTAAAAGCACATTCCCAGAAGTTTCTGTGTGACATCCAAAATGATTACATTTAATACAAATACTTAAAAAAAAATAAAAATAAAATAATTTTTGTTATCAGTAATTTGAGACTAATCTCAATCAGTAATCAGTAATTTGTTATCTGTTATTTAGGCTAGTTAATGTTTACTGCATTCGTTTTATGTGTGTTTCTCTGATGGTTTTCATTGCGTGTATGGCGCACTATTTAAAATCTGCTTGTCATTTAGGATGTTAAAGATCAATAAATTCTACAAGACCAAAGTGTTACTAATAAAATCTAGAACTTTAATGTCAATATGTAATGACACCTTCATAACCTTATAAAATCATAAACTTGCTTTTAAATCAAGAAACAATCATCATGTTAATTTCTGTGGTCTTTATTATAAAAGAAAAAAAAAGGACATTTGTGTTGGGGTTTTTTTTTGTCCCTCTCTTCACTTAATAATACTAATATTGAGAAAAGTCACAGCCGTCTCTGGTGGATGCTGTTCAGTAATCAAACTGAATTATTCATGTTGTTTGGCCAAGCTCAAAGCAATAACTATCCAAACACTCCGAAATCTGGGTTGCTACACACTCTGCTACAGCGAGTATATTTTTAATTCTATGAAAATGACGAATTAAAATACACAGATGAATTCTAATATAAAATACTGCTCACTGTAATTAAACAAACAGATGCTGTCTACATGCTAGTGTACTCTTAAACATTGACTACAAGTCACCGTAAGCAGATACATCTCTTCCGGAAAATGTCAATAAATATTGATCCACAAAAACACTTTATAGTAAAAGGACGTCCCTCCCTCAAACGCCACCTGCAAAAACTACTTCCTGTTTTAAGAAGAAATACATCAACACAGAAAAAAAAACTGTATTCACAGAATCGTCAAAATAGGATTATTAGAAACACTTTTTGAAACACATAGAACTGAAACCATACAGTTTTCACTCACACAAGTCTCCTAATGACTAACTATTATAATTTGTGGTAATTACAAATGACACCTAATGTGGTCATTTCGCACAGAACAAAAATATACAAAAATAGCCCAAGCCACGTAAATAAATGTACTAGTTTGACTGGGAAACCTACACGTTTCTATTAACTAGGCATATATTTCCCTTCTATGAAGAAAGTTCACAGACATTTTAACCGCAAAAAGAGACCTCCTGACACCTGTGAAAGGAAAAGGCATGACCCAACAAAAACCACCTAAGCAAACAGAAATCTGGTCAAACGGAAGACAACACTTACCTTTCAGGTTTTTAGGGTTGTTTTGCTTTGTACGTGGCATTTTCAGGGTTTTGCCACTGGCTCAGTGACACATGGTACGGAAAGATGCTGGATGGAATGCAGACCGGTCACAGGGAGGAAAGACAATCTCCTATTCCGCACAGGAAAGACACCCTCTGCACATCTGGGACAGATGAGAGACAAGTAAACTGAAGCAAAAACAAAACAGGCCACAAACACATACTCTTGCTGCTGGAAACAACACAAGCGTGGCTTCCTCTTTCTCTAGCTCCAGCTACTGTGACAGATCACTAGTTTTGTCAATAAGAACTGATGTTTTAGCTGGACTGACACAGATATAGAAGTGTGAGCAGTAATCAGATTTCTGATCTTAATGGTCTGTTGCCGTCGATGTATTGACTAACTGCACTTCTACACACACCTGTATCTATCTGACATCAAACACAGAGAAATGACACTGTCATCTCTGCCGTGCTGCAAACCCTCTGGTGAATGTTAAAAGTGCTATTCGGGTCTCCATCACAAGCAAAATTTCACAGTAATTTCATTATTAGACATATTTTTAAATATTAAAAATATTGTCAAGACAATTTACAGCCCTTAAACATATATAGCCAAACAGCACAATAAAAAAGGGTCCACAAAAATGTTTTAAATAACTATGAAAAATAAATGAATTTGCTAAATAGAAGATACAATGATATTTAGTATTTAAAAAATTAATTTTATTCATTTAAATAGAATAAAAACACCTCCTAAAACACCATAAAAAAGCATTAAAGCATTAAAAACCATAAATGCAATGAAAAACAGCCGAGGACATCAATTTGTTGTCAACTGATAGAGATATATATTATTCAACTACATTAAAAAGGGGAAAGGTGCATTATCCATAGACTGCATCAACGCTGATAAATAGCCAATTAATCAGCATGGTTGATATATATCCTCTACAATAATGACTGTTTATGATGAAAATCACCAGTCTTCAAAACATTTTAAAACGGCAGCTCTCAAAATGGCAAAGGCATTGTTTTGGCTCTGCATGAATAGATGCAAATAAGCCCGCATTCTACACAAGATCCTCTTTGTTTCAATGTTTAGGAGGTTTTTGTTTCTATATGTTCCTCAGCTCCATTGTAGCATGAAGCAAACATCTGACATGCCTCGCCCATGCATTCCCGCATGCATCCCGTCACGGCATGTGCCAGACTCCACACGAATGTTCCGTCTCACCACATTACATAACGCTTACTACAAGTGTGTATGATTTCCCTCTGTGTGCAGCTCTACGGCAATGACATCACCTCCCTGAGGATTTCAACATACACACACACAGCACAGCGCATGCACCAGGTTTCACACACATACACACACATCTAGAATACTGTTTCTCACTCCTGGTTCAGGAAGCCCTCCTCCACTGCATTTTGGATTATTTGATGCATCATTTCAGGACATGGAGTTAGGCATGTTTGATTAGAGAGACCAGGTTTTCCAGGACCAGGATTGAGGAATACTGTAATAGGACAATCAGTGTGTGTTCAAATAAAATCCTCCCTTATAAATATATTGATGCATAATGTGTCCGAGTTTTTTCTTTTTTTTTTTAAATCAACAAATACTTATATAAGAATATATATTGTTAAAGTGTAAACCTTGTACCTTTGGTCTTGTAACTGGTTGTCTTGTTAACATTTTTTCCCATAAACTTTCTGTAATGTGACGAGTGTAATTTAAAAGTAGAAATATTACATGTAATTCCTGAATTATAAGTATAAAACAATCAACAAAATTATGTAGCCTATGTTACATTGCATGTCTACTTTTCAATATTATTTCATCTACCCATAGCAGAACTGGAAAAATACATTTATACACACACGTTAATACAATGTTACTGCAGAATTTGAATATGACACTGCAAAACTGAAATGCTACAATGTTACTGCAGAATCAAAATATTTGGCTATTTCAGAATTGGAATGCTACAGAATTTGAATATGACACTGCAGAACTGAAAGGTTACAATGTTACTGCAGAATTTCAATATTGTGTTAAGAATTTGAATGTTACTGCAGAATTTGAATATTTTGTTATTTCAGAGCTAAAATGTTACTGTAGAATTTGAATACGACTTAATTTCAGAGTTGGAATGTTACAGGTGTTACCGCAGAATTCTAATATGATGTTATTTCATAACTGGAATGTTACTGAATAATTTGAATGTTACATCATTTCAGAATTGGAATGTTACAATGTTAGTAAATAATTCATATTTCAATTTGTAACATTATAACATTCCAACATTTATCATTTCAATATTGGAATTGTGCAATATTACCGCAGAATTTGAATATTACATCATTTTCGGAATTGGAACGTTACAATGTTACTGGAGAATTTAAATATTTAGCCATTTCAAAACTGAAATGGTACAATGTCACTGAATAATTTAAATATTTTGTAGTTTCAAAATGTTGCTGCAGAATTTGAACAGGACATTGCAGAACTGAAATTTGAATATGACATTATTGCAGATTTGGAATGTTACAGCATCATTTTAATATTGTTTACATCAGAATTAGAATGTTTCAATATTACTGCAGAATTTCAATACTATGCTATTTCAGAATGAATATAACTGGATTAGCAACGCCAAGTTCAGGGGGTTTGATTCCCAAAGAATTCACATACTAATAAAATTCGCCATGCATCTGCTAAATATGCATGAATGCAAAATGTTAAAAGAATCTATTAGTCAA
This sequence comes from Sinocyclocheilus grahami, assembly GCF_001515645.1. NCBI lineage: Eukaryota > Metazoa > Chordata > Actinopteri > Cypriniformes > Cyprinidae > Sinocyclocheilus > Sinocyclocheilus grahami. The sequence continues at coordinate 728,227 of NW_015505611.1, read as the reverse complement.
GCTATAAGGAAACACCCTGAAACCAGTCTAACAGAGCCAACAGAAACTGCTGCACATGGGACACATACATAGCCTACTTGGCATGCATGCAATGGTAAAAAAGATGGCACTAAACAGGGGTTGCTCCTGTAAGGCAGACCGTGCCAGTGACAAACTGACATGCTTACAACCTATAAGACCCGCATATATGTGATGAGTCACCATGTGTCCAAGCCTGACACAAAACCACCACGTTTTTCAATAAAAGCCACTACGCTTACATGCCACAGTTCAATGCCAAATCTAGGTGCGCACTGGATGAATGGCGCATTACTGCCTTTAAGAGACACATGAAGAGGGCGGAGCCGGGGAAAACCCCTCTGCAACAGGACTTGAACAAGAAACACTTCCATAATCCGACAACAAAATGCCATTTAAACCAGCCGAAACGCGTTCATTTGCATCCTATTGTCAAGGGAAGGTGTTTTGGCGCTTACCTGCCGTCGCGGTCGGTGCTTCGGAGACTCTCTCCAGCAGCGTTGCGGGCTTGATAAACATTTACACCCCGCGTATTAGGATTCTGGAGACGTGTGCTCTCGGCGAGATACAAAACACGGGCCGGCTCGGTACAGACCGACCGACACCAGGCAAAATCAGCGTAAAACTCACACAAACATGCCCACAAGTTTAAACAACCCATACAATCTTTTTGGAAACATTGTGTTCCAAAACAACAGCTCTTGGAGGTGAGTTTACGCACCGCATGCGTTGGCTACGCACTGGACCGTGCGTCTAAACGCTTATTAAGTCGCGTGTATTTCTTAACTTTCAGTACTTACAGGTGCAGTCTGAACTGTTGTCAAGGGTTTCAACGGTCAGAGGTCTGTTTTTCCCCTCTCTCGCTCTATCTTCCCTCACTTTCTATTGCAGGAAACCGACAGGCCCACTGACGTCAACGGGGGTCCCGTCTCCGCCTCCCAAGCGAAGCAAACGCGCTCAGGGAGTGTCCTGACGGCCGATGGAGCACATGAATAAAACGCGTTAAGCATCATCTGAGTGACTAATATTGTAAACTTTCATCATAAACATAGCACGAATGCCAAGTCAATGCGCTTTACCGAGCGGCATTTGCAAAAGCGCATTTTAAGAGTCATTTGTAAAGCGTCGCTTCTCGCGGGACCCCTCAGATAGGCCCCATGTGCGCATAGTTCAGGACTGACGGTGTTCCCGGAGGTTCCTTGTTTGTTAGGTCACGTTGTGCCCCTCAACCAGCGCTGGGCTTTCCCTCACAGATCCAGGCAAACAATGGAGAATGCAGCATAGAGAGTGTGATTGCGGTGTAATTATACGCCAAATCATATCGGAAATGTAAACGCTTCAAATGTAATGTTTCACAGTCATGCAAAACTGAAAGCACTGAGTATGCTCGTTTTAGGACTGATGTTTCAAAGAAAAATATGCATTTATGTTACAGCCAGTGTTACATTTTTTGGATTTATGTGCATTTAAAATGAATAAAACTAGAGTTATCCACTTTTAGGTTTTCTATTATTCCTTTGATAGTTCGTTGCGGTTTGTATGCGAAGGTACCAAGAAAGGAGGAGCTTAGGGGAAAATCTACTTTATTTTGACCGTTTAAACAGACAGACAACCAGTGTAAGAGATATAAAAAGCGTTTTGGAAAACCATGAAGTTATGTAATGTTTAATGCATTTCAAAGAATGAAATATATTTTCTTTCAGCTTTTTTTTTTTAATATTAATGTGGTACATTTAATGGTAAGTTAAAAACAAGTTAGGTAATAAGTAATCTACAAAGCAGTCAGAATACATTACATAAAATGAGAAACCTAGATTACGTAACTACAATTTTCATCATGTAATCTGTAATTAGTAACAAACTACAAATTGTAGGTAATCTACCCAGCAGTTTATACAACCGCCAATGACAAATCAGGACATTCAAGGTAATGAAAGGAAACATCTTATAAAACTATTAATGTAATGTTATATTCATGATGGTTTATGTTTTCCAAAAAAAAATCAACAAAGATTTTGTTGAATATATAGGCTAGCACTTTTCACAATACAGATATAAATGCAAAGCAGCTTTACAGAATGCATGATGACAGTGGTGACATCTAAACATAAGAATAATATTTCAAAGAAAACATTGAAGTCTGAATAAGCTCTTTTGCACTACAAATAATTTTTTGCACTACAACCACTATATCTGCACTGTTGTTTACTTTACTGGTTTGCACTCTATCTGCCATATGCCTTGTGCTTTATATATATTTTTTTACATTTTACCTTATTTGTATATTTGTATAGTTGTATTTAATCTGTATTTATTTGATCTGTATGCACCCAAGGGTCTGAGAGTAACACAATTTCAATTCTCTGTGTGTATGTGCTGTACATGTGGAAGAATTGACAATAAAGCAGACTTGACTTGACTTGACTTGAATTTCAGAAGATAGACCCAAATGCAGGAAGAAATGTTTGCTTTGTCATTTATATGTGCAGTTAAGTCTGTCATGAGTCATGACCATCTGGTTGTCGGTGATGACCCTTGTTCAGAGTGACAATCACAGCCCATGGCAAACCAACTAATCAATACATTTCCAAAAGTGAACACATTCAGAATCAAATTAAAACCAGACTTTATCCCAATTATGGTGCTTAAAAACTAAAACTGATTTATTGATGGATGTTTTGCTTGTTCTCACAATAATGACGTCATTATTTATTTTATATAAACAATTGCCTCATGTTGCAGTAAGCGATTCACTGAATGTTGACCTCAAGAGTCAGACGTGTGTGCAGAACCACAGGACACCACATATCCGCCAAAAAAACATACTAAGCCACCCTGAGACATCACCAGATAGCACAAATAATGCTGCTCGACTATTTTTAACCCACATCCAAAGCGTCTCACAATATGTCCACGGGTGTTTGTGTTCACAAATGACACATCGCTTAATGAGAAAGGTCAGAGTATTTCAGCCCCGAGAATATAAATAGCTCTTTAATGAAGGTGGAAGAGGTGACTATCTGTTCTATCCTTCCTCCAGCAACAAGCCCACTGGGACTCGTACATACGTGTGCTGGTGACGAAGAATAGGGGGCGAACAGCATCACGCTAGATATATGTGTTCTCCCCCTCTCTGCCTCTCTCTCTATGTTCTATATTTAAATGCCCAAACAAGCACACACATACAGTGGGATCACTGGAACACTGAAAATCTGGGATTTTTCATCTAAACCTGGGAATAAACAGAAAGTTAGGATTCTGCACTATTTCTAGTTTCCCAAAAGCATTGTAAGCCTATTACATTGTAGACCCATTGAAACCAATGGAGCTACGGTCAACCTAAGCTTACGATGCTTTTGGGAAACGCAGCCCAGATTTGTAACACTGATCAAGTGACTCCAGATTTTCCAGCTTCCATTTAAATTCAAGATGTTGATCTTGGAGATTTTGATCATCCAAGTTTGTTTTAATACTTTACAATTAGTTCATGCAACAACTGACATTAAATAAGCAATGCATTTGTTAAAGTATTTATTAATCTTTGTTAATAATAGTTTTTGGTTCATGTTAAGTCAGGTCCATTGAATAGTGTTTTCAGTTGTTAAAATATTTTCATTGTTAGTTCTTGATAACTAATGTAATTAGCTAATATTAATGTTATATTATTATATGTTATATACAGATTAAAGTTAACTAATATTAACAAATGAAAGCTTATTTTATACTGAAAAAAAATTCTTATTTAATATTTATTTACTTGTTTTCCAGTACAAATATGTAAACATTCTCAAATCAAGATACAACATTGCAAGCAACATTGGATATTAAGTCTCGTTTCAAAGAGAATTATCAAAACTAAGTGAGTTTAAGCTGAAAACTCTGCCAGTGGGGTCAGAAAAATAAACATAACTGAAAGAAAAAAAATTCTTACCCAAATTTTTAATAGCAATTATTTGCACTTGTTTTAGGCATATAATCTTAATTTTGATACATTTTACAGAAAACAAGACTTAATATCTCAAGTCATTTTGAGTCACATGTTAATGTATCTTCATTTCAGAGAGTTTAGTTAGCAGTTTTGTTCATGTCAGGCTCCATTGCTGTTGTCATACAAGTCTAGTATTCAAACATTTTAAAAATCATATTTACATATATTTTTCATTCAATTTTTCACTTAAATTACCAACAATATTTGTAATTAAAAGTTGCATTAAATCAGAAATACAAACTGCATTTTCTCAGACTTTTGGACCCAACTGCATGTTTTTAATTTTTAGTTGGTGCATAGAACAAACCCCCCACGAACTGTTGTCGCAGAGCAGGAGCACGTCATATCACACGTAGTCTTGAGGTCCCTGTGCAGAGCACCCGTCTGAGTTTGAGGGGGTGATGATGCTCCATTCAGAGATGCCTCGGTGACAACCAGCAACCCGCACACTCTCCATATTCTGACACGGTGACTCACTCGCTTTCAACCACCATGATTACAAAATGGCATCCTGCATTTTATGCCTCTGCTGTTTCTTTCTTAAGTTTGCTTGAAAATGTTTACCAACTTTTGTTAAATTATTCGAGCGATATTAGTTAGCTAAGCTAGTTAGTATTTGTTGTTTTAGTCTATAGCTTTTGCATGAAATCTTAAAGCAAACATGACATTTCTATTTATTATGTTTTCATTTAATTTTTAATAGACGCTCCTGGTTTTACTGTGAATGACTCATCAGTGGACAGTATTCCAGATAAAAGTGTTTGTTTTAATAATATTTGATCAAAATGCAATGAAATCCCTTGCTCTGCCTCTGAATCAACTTTAATTTTCATGTAAAACTAATAAATATTAACCAATACCAAACTACCTATTAAAGGGGTCATATGATGCGATTAAAATTTTTCCTTTCTCTTTGGAGTGTTACAAGCGTTGGTGCATAAAGAAGATCTGTAAAGTTGCAAAGACTAAAGTCTCAAATCCAAAGAGATATTCTTTATAAAAGTTCAGAGTCAACCACGCCTACCTAAAACGGCTCGTTCTAACACGCCCCCACATGTCTACATCATGATGTGGGAAGATTTGCATAACGCCGCCCAAATGTTCACGCAAAGAAAGAAGGCGCAACTTTTATTCTCGCTGTAGTATTGTTGCCACCGCCGCCATGTCGTTAAGGTGCTGTGTTTCGTTGTGAAAGCGATACGACTTTGTTTGGCCTTCCAAAAGAGGACACGACTAGAAATCAGTGGTTAAGTTGTATTTACAACACTGTTCCAGAACACTTCAACCCAAATATTCAGATGTGTCCAGGGCATTTTATGGAGGACTGTTTCCTGATCCTGGTAGAGTAGACTACAATGCCGGCTGTTCTGACTCACAGACTGTAAGTACGTTTTTATATTTAAAGAATTTGCCACTGACGATTCAAACGCAAGTTTTGAGCAGTGTAGAGTAGCGCTTGTTGTTGGTCATTTCTCTGATCACAAATGCAGACATGGTTTTATGTTTACGCGGCGCGATGCAATGCAACGTGTAAAAAGACAGTATAAGTCATTATAATCCGTAATTATGTCCCCACTGGATGCAACAAATGCCTCGTTTATAATGGGTTTTAATGTTTTTGTCTCGTCGGCATCACAATATGGTAAGGGAAGTAACATTTCTGTCACACGCTTGAGGTATTCGGCCAATCACAATGCACTGGATAGATGGCTAATCAGAGCACACCTCGCTTTTCAGACCGATGAGCTTTGTAAAAATCGACACGTTTCAGAAAGGTGGGGCATAGAGAAGAAACATTAATGTACAGTATGTGGAAAATAATGTGTTTTTTTTTTTACCTTAAACCGCATAAACACATTTCATTACACCAAATACACAAAATAATGTTCTTTTTAGCAGCATCATATGACCCCTTTAAAAGGATATTTCACTTAAAAGGGAAAATTCTGCCATCATTTACTCATCTTCATGACGTTCTAAACCTGTATGACTTTCTTTTCAGGAACAAAAAAGAAAATATTTGAAAGAAAGTTGGTAACCAAATGGTTTTGGTTCCCATTGACTTCCATTGTATATTTTGTCCATACTATGAAATTCAAAGGGATAATTTGATTACCAACATTCTTCAAAATATCTTCTTTTTTTTATACCCATATGACATCCTTGTGGAACCCAAAAATATATATTTTGAAGAATGCTGGTAACCAAATGGTTTTGGTTCCCATTGACTTCCATTGCATTTTTTGTCCATACTATGAAATTCAAAGGGATAATCTGATTACCAACATTCTTCAAAATAACTTCTTTTGTGTTCCACAGAAAAAAAAAAGTTTGAGAGCGGAGTACATTCTTAAAGAATTTTCATTTTTGGGGGTGGACAATCCCTTCGAATAACTGTTTTTACTACCTTTGTTTAAGCTGAACATCCTATTTTCAGAAAAGATCTAACATAAAATTGAATCTGCTGAATAAACATGGTTGAATAAACTGAATAAACATTGTTGCTGTTGCCATTTCATAAAAAACAGCTAAAATGTTGCGTGTCACATTAATGATGGCAAAATCACTGTAACACACAACCTCCTGTCACATCAACATATGGATATCTGTAATTGCATGTAATTCTAGCTATAGTTTGTCAACATTCAATGAATGAGGCGTGTTGCATCATCCCTTGAGCGATGCGAGAGACATGTGCGCCGCCGCTTTCGTGACATGCAGTCTGATCCAAAGTGCATTCTGGAGTCTGAACAGACGTCCTTTGGGAGCAATCGTGTTTCAGCCGCGCCACATCAAAAATAATAAGCTATTTGCATACGCTAGCTAGCACTTCATCCAGTGCAGATTGAAATCAGTGTCATCTTACACGCCGTTGAAGCCTTCGAATGCTCACTGAACATATCATTGTATGTCAGCTTTGGACCTCCTTTACATTCGCTCTCTAATTAAAGGCTATTTCAAGATAAACAAATTCGCTGTTAGCATAAGAGGCTAGCAGGGCTACATTTTCCTATCCTATGTGTGTTAAATCATCAATCATCTAAGGTGCTGAAACTGATATAATTCCCATTTACAATTCCCAAATCACTGAAATATGTATTTATGCATGCAAGACTCCATTCTAGTGCCTTTTTTGTACATTTAAAAAAAAGTTCAAATACCCTAAATTGAAGAGCATCTGGTGCACAAAGTAACTAATTTGTACTGGAAAACATAACAGAAACACATCTAAATCCCCAAAATACCAGAACATTGAACACTAACAAGTCTTCTTTGTTTCTAAACCATCTCCAAAAACACATAAAATAACACTTTATTTTAACGTTTAGGCTACTCTCCCAATCCACTCCCATGCTGGGAAATAGAAATGCTTTGCCCAGTTTCAGCTAATGGTCAAAAAAGTATTCATTCAAGAATTGTTGCACATAAGCTACTAAATTAAACAAGCAGATGACATGAGAAGACATTTTGAAGAATGTTGGTAACTTAACGGTTCCGGGTCCCATTGACTTCCATTGTAATTGTTTGTCCAAACAATGGAAAAAAACAAAACTTTGTTTGGTTACCAACATTCTTCAAAATATCTTCTCTTCTCCCTGTTGAAAAAAAAAACAGCATATCCTGGTTATGTCTGTTTTGAAGCATGGCTGCTGGTTTGAGCTGGTTTAAGCTTGTCAAGTGCTGGTCATGTGCTGGTCCTAAGCAACTATAACTCCTGCTCAGGACCAGTTTAGGACCAGCACATGACCAGCACTTGAGCAGCTTAAACCATCTCAAACCAGCAGCCATGCTTCAAAACATACCCAACCAGCATATGCTGTTTTTTTCAACAGGGCTGTTCCACAGAAGGAAGAAAGTAAAAATATTTTCTGTAGAGAAAATTAAATTGAATCAATTTTTAAACAAAATCAATGTAGTAAATGATGAATTTTCATTTTGAGTAATCTATTCCTTTAACCAGAGTTTACAATGACCTTAACCTATAAGTCTCATATTTATCACACAATACCAGTAAACAGAAGCAAGTCTGCTCTTCCACACTGGAAGCAAAGGGAATTTTGAGCTATTAATATCTTGGAGGGAGTTCAGAGCATGACAACATCTGCCCATCTCACTGTTAGGAACAATGAGCCACTGTACAGCAACCAGAAGACCTGAGTTCATCTTCCTCAAAACACATGGATCTATCTATCTATCTATCTATCTATCTATCTATCTATCTATCTATCTATCTATCTATCTATCTATCTATCTATCTATCGATCACACTTTCACTTTATTTTACATTATTTGTTTTTTACATTCATCCTACTTTTGTTCTTCGTTCACTTTTTATTCTGCATATTTTCTTTTGATCTTTTTATACTTTCTTTTAAATCTTCCTTCTTTTAAACGTTTCCTACTACTTTACTCGTTCTTTGAAACGTTTTTCAGTGCCACTCTTTTTATACCTTCAGATTTTCTTTCAATTATTTTCACATTTTTCTTTTGCCTTGCGTTCTCATATTCTTTCCTTCTTAAACTGCCAAAAATATATTAAAAAAGTAACAAGAAACATTGCCGAAAAACCTCAAGCAAAAAAAAAAAAAAAAAGGAGAAAAAAGCTTTTTCCTTTACAATCAGGAACAATTAAATC
>NW_015505611.1:671715-719263 GCF_001515645.1 Sinocyclocheilus grahami | reverse complement strand
TGTTTTGAAGCATGGCTGCTGGTTTGAGCTGGTTTAAGCTTGTCAAGTGCTGGTCATGTGCTGGTCATGTGCTGGTCCTAAGCAACTATAACTCCTGCTCAGGACCAGTTTAGGACCAGCACATGACCAGCACTTGAGCAGCTTAAACCATCTCAAACCAGCAGCCATGCTTCAAAACATACCCAACCAGCATATGCTGTTTTTTTCAACAGGGCTGTTCCACAGAAGGAAGAAAGTAAAAATATTTTCTGTAGAGAAAATTAAATTGAATCAATTTTTAAACAAAATCAATGTAGTAAATGATGAATTTTCATTTTGAGTAATCTATTCCTTTAACCAGAGTTTACAATGACCTTAACCTATAAGTCTCATATTTATCACACAATACCAGTAAACAGAAGCAAGTCTGCTCTTCCACACTGGAAGCAAAGGGAATTTTGAGCTATTAATATCTTGGAGGGAGTTCAGAGCATGACAACATCTGCCCATCTCACTGTTAGGAACAATGAGCCACTGTACAGCAACCAGAAGACCTGAGTTCATCTTCCTCAAAACACATGGATCTATCTATCTATCTATCTATCTATCTATCTATCTATCTATCTATCTATCTATCTATCTATCTATCTATCTATCTATCGATCACACTTTCACTTTATTTTACATTATTTGTTTTTTACATTCATCCTACTTTTGTTCTTCGTTCACTTTTTATTCTGCATATTTTCTTTTGATCTTTTTATACTTTCTTTTAAATCTTCCTTCTTTTAAACGTTTCCTACTACTTTACTCGTTCTTTGAAACGTCTTTCAGTGCCACTCTTTTTATACCTTCAGATTTTCTTTCAATTATTTTCACATTTTTCTTTTGCCTTGCGTTCTCATATTCTTTCCTTCTTAAACTGCCAAAAATATATTTAAAAAGTAACAAGAAACATTGCCGAAAAACCTCAAGCAAAAAAAAAAAAAAAAAGGCTGAAAATGCTTTTCCCTATCAAATCAGGATCAATTATATCTGAACCATTTATCATTCTGTTATCAGAATCTAAACCATGTCAGTTTTCATATGCAGACTATTTTTAAAAATGTATTTAGAAATGGTCAATCAGCGCTGATAACACAATCTGTAGTCAAGTGTTTAACTGTCCGGCAGGCTCTGCAGAGCAGCTTTATGTAATGTGGATATGATGTTATGTGCTGTAATGGTTTTAAGTGGTCGAGGGCGGGGGAAGCCCAGTCTCTCATCACTGCACTCACTTCTTTGTTTACACACCATCATATGATGTTACATAACTGAGGCTGTTGCCAAGGCAACTGCCTGACTCCCATGCCCCGCCCCTCCTTCTCCAACTTCAAATGTCCCTCTACCCCACGCCACGTTCAAACAAAAGGGTCGACACTCAATTGCCTTGCATCGAAGAGATCTGAGCTCAATTTCAGGCTCTGGATATTGGTGATCCATACTTCTAGAATGTGTTTTTCATACATGATGGTAGAGTGATTGAACACCGTGATACTGTACACTGTAACAATATTTTTTCAAAGTTCTTCAAATCATGTACTCCAACAATCAAAAATTATTATTGGAGTACATTTTACTCCACACAATTTCAGTTTTTCTCCTTGAAAATTTTAAATCAGTGTATTACTTGCCATTTCTTTGAAACTTTTTATTTTATTAGCAATTTTTATTAGCAATTTTTTAAGTGAAAAATGTTTGTACACCATTTCTTTCAGTGTAAGATTATATTCATGCTACCATGGTATTTATGCCAATGTACTTCAAAGAAAACCATGCTATTTACTTATTATTTTTTATTAATATAATTTATATTATTAAGAATTTATATGCAACATGCACTACTTGATTATTATTTTATTTGAATTAAATACATTTAATTGTCAAAAGTTGTTGCTGTTTGTTATGCTGTTGCACATTTAAAAAAAAATGCTGATTTCTGTAATATGGTACTGTTAAAAAACATGATAATACTATGGTAGACTGTCCAAAATAAATAAATAAAATACTGTGAAACTTTATTTTTTAAGGAATGTAAATTCAAAAACAAATCACAAACTGGCTTCTTTTCTCTTAACTTCCTTTCTCAAGTTATTTATAGCAAAAGAAAGGTCAAAAATGAATAAAAGCCCTCTATTGGCAACCAAGACCACAATATTGCCATTATATTCCTGCTGTTAAAATCTGCTTACATTTCAGTGCCGTGAAATGTATTCATGCAAACATGCCTGTGGGATCAACAAACAACACTTCTGTATTTTGGAAAACCTCAGAGTATCCCAAACAGTCCTAATGAGAAAAGCATGGCCGTTCTCGGTACACACATGAGTGATATCAATAGCAACATTGTGAATCTTTTTACGAGCTCATGGCTGTGTGTTCCTCGTTTTATTACTGCACCAAGGTCATTTACTTTCCGGTTCCCTTCACTTTTCTGTCTTGTCCTCTCTGGGGTCCTTCCTCATCTGTCTTCGCTCTGTGATCTGACCTAAAGCAACAGTGCTAAGTGCTTTTTCAGACAGCAGTATTTCCTCCGTACTTCATTCATCTGGCATTTGACCTCTGTTCCCAGCCATCTGCTAGACTGTTGCATTACGTGTGATTTCACTCCGGACATCAGTGCAGGTGTTCCTAATGCATGCTGCTTCCCGTATGGACTCAGTCAATTAAGTTCCATTTGATCTGCCTCTCTTGATTTATTTCTTTACCTTTATTTTTTTTTAATGGTCTTGATTCCTCTTGCTTCACCTTTACGGAAATCGTTCTGTGGTTTTTCATGTCTTTTGAGCGGACTTGTTTTATAGTGTGTTTGCAGAGGAAGCCCACAGGTGGCTCTGCCGATATGATTCAGGCAATGACGCATTGCCCACTGGTATGAGATGTTTGCAGTTCATCAGTGTTCAGGTTGGAGTTATATAAAATATAGGCATAAATATATTTCCTTTATGTTTGTGATGAGAGAGTATTTAAAATGTACTCAAATTTGGCTTTAAAATAAAGGCCTTAAAAACATTAGTATTTTGACAACTATGTTTGAAATCATAAAATTATGTAAAACATATTCTGTCTTCATAAAGGAGCTCAAACCGGTGCCCCTCTGTCACAAAACTAATCAACTAGCACAGTTTTGTCACTGCTTCCAATATGAAATGGGTAAAATATTTCAGTACAAGCATTTCAGTGAAATACAATTTGTGCAATATATCAAACCTTTAACCAGCAAGGAAAAATCAACCCACAGAAACAGTTTAAAAGTAGCTCAATTCCACGGGAAAACCACAGACTTGGCAACCCAGAGTGGCACTATAAGTGACTTCATGATCTCCAAATCAGATGAATGTGACTGTGGCCATATTTTGTTATGGCAGCTCATTTATACGTTTATATTTTTCTATTTAGCAGACACCTTTACACAAAGAGACTTACAAATGAGGAATATTCTAGTTCTTTCACCTATTGTGGCAGTTTGGAAATTAAAGCTACAGTGCACGGTGTAAAGGATAACACTTGATTGAGTTTAAAATGAACAAAACATACCCTCTATACTAAACCTAACATATCTATATGTCTATATGTAGTCATGGTCTATATGTAAATGCTTAACATATTGGGGGGGGGGGGGGGACTTAGGTCAAGGAACAATGTCCAAAAACTTCATTAATTCATATTCTGCCCATGAAGGCCTAATCATTGTTTCTGTAAAGGTAATAAAAGTTGTTCTAGAGCTGAAAGTGGAAGTGGAAGTGGAGTGGAAGAACAATTTAATATGATTTAAAGTTTAAACACAAATTGGACTTAATCTGTTGTCACTGTTGAAGTACTTGGGATCTGCGTTCCTATGGATACTAATGTTGATCCAGCATGGGAGAAAAATCTTTAGCCTATGTCCTGGCAAAAAAAAAAAAAATCTCACCAAACCAATCTGAGGACAAAAAAAATTATATTCTTTTCCATCTGTAAGTGACTAGAATGTAATTAAAAGAAAGCTTATTTAAGATCAAAAAGTATTGAGAATGTGTTTTATTTGCAGCCAGTGAAGAATTAAAGTGTTTATTTATGGTTCCAAATCATGGCCATGACTTTTTCATATGTCCATTTTAAACAATGTTGTCCTTAACAAATACAGAACACTGTCAAATTTTCCAGAAGAACCAGCAGTAAGATAGTTGGTCGGGGTTATGTCTCAACGGAACGTGCTAAAGACCTGTACAGATAACTCAGAGAGTGAGGAAAATATCAGCCTGAGCTTTTCCAGTCACTCCCATATGAATATAAATCAAATCACTCCACATTTCAGTTTGATTCAGGTTTGTGGCTTGCAAAATTCCAGCCACAATCAAAAGAATTGCTCCAAAACAAGCATGTTTACAGTAATGCGCTTAAAAGAAAATGTGTTGGAAATGTACGCACCCCCAAGTCATCCAAGATGTAGATAAGATTGTTTTGTCATCGGAACAGATTTGGAGAAATTTAACATTACATCAATTGCTCACCAATGGATCATCTGCAGTGAATGGGTGCTGTCAGAATGAGAGTCCAAACAGCTGATAAAAGCATCGCAATAATCCACAAGTCTAAATCTATCATTAAGACATTGGACTAACGCATTCTGGCGGGTTTAAAAAAACAGAAGTGTTAAGCTCATATATTTGCTAAAACGACGTTAAAATGTGTTACGCTATGTCAATTTGAACATTTATTCCAGTGAAATGTCTTGCCCTAAGGTAGACTTCAGTTGCATTACTGTAAATGAGATTGTTGTTTTGCAAACTGAAGAAAGAGTTGACATGATTGTCTGTGGTAATTGGCAGCATGCCTTTGATGCTGATGATAAAACCCACAGCATGTCTTTAAACGTAATCTAAGTCTCTCTTAAGCAAAACGTCCTTAATATTGCTTCAATTCAATGCAACCCATGAAGTAATCAGTTTAGCTATTATTAATTTTATTCTCTTAAATCATCCGAACAGATCTGGATTCGTGCCGAAACCCTGGCAACAGAACATTACCTATCCTCGTCTTTAGTAGGTGAATTCTGTTGCTCGGGGGAGACTTCTGCTGGATCATACAGCAGCTGATTTATGGTCCACACACCATGTCTAATAATCCTCCTCTAGCTCAAGGGACCAGAGCACTGCCACATACCTGCAGAAAGGGCATCATCTCTGGGTAACTGTCTGTGAAACGCCCCCACTGGAAGCACAACGCTAATCGATAAGGGTGCTTGACCGCTGAGCAGGAACGTTCTGGAGTATCAAAAGCTAATGGGAGAGAGAAGAAAGGAAATTACATATTACATATTATTCACATTACATGTATATTCATGCTTTTCAGATTTGTTCCTAACCTGCCCTCACCTGCCCAGAAATTTGGGATTTAAAGCACTGGATTCTTTACATAATTTCCAAATATCCTGAAAGCATCACCGTTAGGCTAGATAATATTCATTTTAGTGAAATTTGGGTCAGTATTGTTTTAAAATATTTGTGTAAAGCATTATATTCATATATTATTTGTATCTTAACTGCGTACTATAAATCAAAGTCAAAAAGTAGAATGTTACATCTCGTAAACTGATATCTTGATAAAACCTTTATCTTGTCATGATAAGAAAGAAAAACCAAAGTCATCAGACCTAAACTCCAAAACAGAAACCATCTCAGACTGTCATAAAATTGAAACTACACTCTAAAAAATGCTGGGTTAAATACAACAATCATAGAGTGTATGATTATTTGGTGATTTGGTTTTGAAGTTCACTTCAGATCAAAACCAAATTACCAAACAGGCTAATCATAGTTTTGATTTTTTGTTTTTTTTCATAGTTTCATGTCCATCATAGTCTGAGATGGTGACTTTCATAAAATTTCAAATATGATTATTTGGTAATTTGATTTTGATCTGAAGTGAACAAGTTAATTTTTCTGTGGAACTCAAAGAATCTTCTCCACATATAACATTTTTAAAAGGACCACGACTCTTCAAAAATAACACACATCATAAAATAATATTTTAAAAACAGTCCATACGAACTGTGTGCTTCTTTTTAAGTCATGTTAATGTTTTGTGTGAGAAACAAACCCAAATATAAGTTGCTGCTCACTCATAATCTTCTTTTTTCGCTGTGAGATTCAACTGTTGTTGTTCGGAAAAGTTGTGAAGATTGCCTTTGTTTGATAAAAATAACAATTAAAAATAAAATTAACAGCATTTACGTTGGACAGTATGACAGAACTGTCTTGACCAGGGGTGCCCAAACTCGGTCCTGGAGGGCCGGTGTCCTGCAGAGTTTAGCTCCAACTTGCCTCAACACACCTGCCTTCAAGTTTCTAGTATGCATAGTAAGAGCTTGATTCGCTGGTTCAGGTGTGTTTAACTGGGGTTGGAGCTAAACTCTTCAGGACACCGGCCCTCCAGGACCGAGTTTGGGCACCCCTGGTCTTGACTCACTTCTCTACGTTTCTTTATCTCCAATATGTGCTCTGGCGCCTCCTGTGGGCTTTAGGCAGAAAACGTTTGTTTTTATCCCACAAACCTGAAGGGTCTGCTTGTGTAGTAATGAGTCACATGAGATTACAGCCGTTTTAGATACTTGCATCATGTAGCTACATTAGTCTCCAAGCCAAGGTCTGTCTTTAAAGCAAAACAGTACAATAGTGAATAGCATGAGCTATTCTTGCTTTTAATCCAAAGCACAAGAACAATTCCTAACAACTCATTCCTTACAATCTAATATTTATGCTAGCAGGTTTTGCATATACTGTTTAATATTTCAATTATATTTTTATGTCAACTTTATGCAACTGTTTAATTATTATTTTTATTAAATGAATTTACTGCAATTGGTAGGTCACCATTCCAAAATGGGTCTTAGGTTTGTTTAAAAAAAAATGCTATTCATACATTTAAAAACAATTAACAATATAATTGTGCTGAAAAATTGGACAGAAAAAAATATATGCTTATACGTTGCAGCATAAGGGGAAAAAAAACTACAATAGCCTATTTTGTTGTTGTTGAGGTCTCAGGCTGTGCATCCAATCCAACAGTATTTTGGTGCAAATTTATCACAATTGCAAATTTGTATCTTGCCAATGAATTATTGGCTACCATTGAAATGTAATACTTTAGGATATGTGCATCTTGAAGTAAAGCCAGTCGAGAACCACTGATTTAATGCCGTGCAAAATCTGTTGTAGCTGAAATCAATTAATTTGGGAAAGTTTGCTCGCAGACAGTGTCACCGAACTTGATTCTCTTTTGTTGATAACTGATGAGACGCATGATTCATTCTTTATTGAGAACCTGTATAGCAGACAAAACCTGGCAAAGAAATTAGATTAAAGTGCAGAGAAGAGACAGTGTAATAACGGTTTTCAAAGTTTTTCGCTTGATTTAATTCAGTGTTGATGAATTAAACATGGCGATGGCTGCCGCCCACTCCCTAGAGTTAGGTAATACCAGTGGCGTGTAGAGACCATATGCTCCTGAGAGTGTGTGTATGTGTGTGTATTTTTACTCAGACTAGGGAGGGTATGCGGCAATGACTCACTCCCTTTCACTTTGTTTTTACCCCCCTTGACACAATGTAAGAATTCAGCCTGGAAGAAATGTTGGATTAGGCATCTCCACGTAGCAAATTTATATTTAGTCAAGAGTGATTCCTTTTCATGTTTGCATTGTGTTCCTTTATATCCACCTTGCGTGTGATGCTATTTCAATAGCTCTGCCTGCAACAGAAGCAAAAGTTCTAGAGATAATTGGGGGTGTTTGCAATTACACTGAGAAATGGTGTGCTTCAACGCTGTGCACATTAGTGACGGGCTGATTTTGGCATGATTGTGCCAGTGTCGGACAGTTACCGGTTGTAAGAAATTATAGTCTGCCTCGACCAAACTTCCACTCTAAATAAACTAAGCTCTGGCGCCTCCTGTGGGCTTTAGGCAGAAAACGTTTGTTTTTATCCCACAAACCTGAAGGGTCTGCTTGTGTAGTAATGAGTCACATGAGATTACAGCCGTTTTAGATACTTGCATCATGTAGCTACATTAGTCTCCAAGCCAAGGTCTGTCTTTAAAGCAAAACAGTACAATAGTGAATAGCATGAGCTATTCTTGCTTTTAATCCAAAGCACAAGAACAATTCCTAACAACTCATTCCTTACAATCTAATATTTATGCTAGCAGGTTTTGCATATACTGTTTAATATTTCAATTATATTTTTATGTCAACTTTATGCAACGGTTTAATTATTATTTTTATTAAATGAATTTACTGCAATTGGTAGGTCACCATTCCAAAATGGGTCTTAGGTTTGTTTAAAAAAAAAATGCTATTCATACATTTAAAAACAATTAACAATATAATTGTGCTGAAAAATTGGACAGAAAAAAATATATGCTTATACGTTGCAGCATAAGGGGGAAAAAAACTACAATAGCCTATTTTGTTGTTGTTGAGGTCTCAGGCTGTGCATCCAATCCAACAGTGTTTTGGTGCAAATTTATCACAATTGCAAATTTGTATCTTGCCAATGAATTATTGGCTACCACTGAAATGTAATACTTTAGGATATGTGCATCTTGAAGTAAAGCCAGTCGAGAACCACTGATTTAATGCCGTGCAAAATCTGTTGTAGCTGAAATCAATTAATTTGGGAAAGTTTGCTCGCAGACAGTGTCACCGAACTTGATTCTCTTTTGTTGATAACTGATGAGACGCATGATTCATTCTTTATTGAGAACCTGTATAGCAGACAAAACCTGGCAAAGAAATTAGATTAAAGTGCAGAGAAGAGACAGTGTAATAACGGTTTTCAAAGTTTTTCGCTTGATTTAATTCAGTGTTGATGAATTAAACATGGCGATGGCTGCCGCCCACTCCCTAGAGTTAGGTAATACCAGTGGCGTGTAGAGACCATATGCTCCTGAGAGTGTGTGTATGTGTGTGTATTTTTACTCAGACTAGGGAGGGTATGCGGCAATGACTCACTCCCTTTCACTTTGTTTTTACCCCCCTTGACACAATGTAAGAATTCAGCCTGGAAGAAATGTTGGATTAGGCATCTCCACGTAGCAAATTTATATTTAGTCAAGAGTGATTCCTTTTCATGTTTGCATTGTGTTCCTTTATATCCACCTTGCGTGTGATGCTATTTCAATAGCTCTGCCTGCAACAGAAGCAAAAGTTCTAGAGATAATTGGGGGTGTTTGCAATTACACTGAGAAATGGTGTGCTTCAACGCTGTGCACATTAGTGACGGGCTGATTTTGGCATGATTGTGCCAGTGTCGGACAGTTACCGGTTGTAAGAAATTATAGTCTGCCTCGACCAAACTTCCACTCTAAATAAACTAATCTCCTTTCTCTACAAAGAGCTTAATTATCATAGAGATAATTCTTTCCAATCTCAATAATATGTAAATAGTATCTCCTGAACGTTACTTCTTCACCTATAGCGTGGGAGCGGCAGTAGGCCATCAAGAACCATCTGCTGACCAAAAAGGGTACCTGAATATAATTGCTAGGGATTCTAGATAATCCTATCACCTGAACATTTGGTTGTTTCCACCTGAAAGACTATCAAAGACGTGGGAACGGAAGGTTATCACTTTCATTGTTATCCGCAATTTACATTTAAGACGAAACTTCATTTACATGCGCGAAGATGAAGCAGGAAGAATAGAGTATAAAATGTTTGAGCGTAGGAGGCTCGGGGTTCATTCTGACTCCGTTGAACCCAAGGTAGCCTAGTACATGTAGGCCTACTTTGTCACTGATATGCTGCAATAAACATCTTCATCGAGATCTTCATCGTCCTCATAATTTTTCTTACACGGTGTTGTGCCGAATTCTGCACCCCTGCCAGATTATGCACCCCCTCGTTGAAGTCGCTACCTGATTGCCTAATCCCAACCCCCCCCACCCCTAATCCTAACCCCTCCCCCACACCTACTCCTAAACCTACCAATACTAGGGGGTGCATAATCTGGCAGAGTGCAAATTTCGGCACTACACAGGTGTTGGTCCGAATTATGCACCCCTGCCAGATTATGCACCCCCTAGTTGAAATCGCTAGTTCGCTACCTGATTGCCTAATCCTAATCTATGCTAGTAGCTACATACACTGAATCGAATTGACCAGAGATTATTTTGCTAACTAGTAGGATGTACTGTCAAACTATTTGCACCTAAGCCCTAAACACGCTACCCAATTTTCAGCTTTCCCAGACGAAAGATTGGCATCTTGAAATAATCTTGGCAATTTCTGTGGTCATGGCCATGGACAGTGTCAGAAAATCAGCATGATGATCGCACAATGTGTTTGCTGCTACGACCCACGTTTTCTGACCAGCAAATAAAAATATGATATGCAATCAACGCGACATGGAGCTTAAACATAAAACTGCTTACCTCAAGCTATTATCCCTTCCTCTTTCACCGCTTCCACTTTTTTTCAGCACACATCAAAAATACAACTGCTAAAGTGTGATTTATCATGCTCTTTTTGTTTACCACTAGCGCATGCTAATGACGTTTTATTCTTTTATAGTAGGCTAATGTGCGTCTTAGCATACGAGGTGTCATCATTGTCTATTAGATCCATGTCGCACAGTGTGACATGCAGTGATCTTATAGGATTGCTAAAATCGTGCAGTGTGTTTTAGGGTTTAGAAATTGCTAGTAAATTTCACAAGTAATTACAAATAAACATCAAGTAATGCAACGCAATATGTATTGCAGTCTCAACATTGCCTCAGGGGAAGCTATGATGAGTGTAAGTGCAAAATTGTCTTCTATGCTCTTTTTTTTCTTACAGCTCAACTACTCAGTAAAAAAATATTTTTGCTGAAGTGGCAATTAAAAAAAAGATTATTAGAATACATTTTACAAGAAAATCTACTTTTAAATGTTCTACTTGAAAATGTAATGCTCAATTCAACGTGTTCTTGCCATTTCTTTGTAATTATTTGTGAAATTTACTTGCAATTTCTGAGTGAAAATTGGCAATCCTACACCAAATTTTGTTCAGTGTACTGTTAGTTTAAGAAAATGTAGAGCAAGTTAGTTACATTTTGGCTGAGCCGCTTGCCTTATGTAATCTCAGTTATCCTGACCATTCTTCTTTAACAAAACACAGCTAATCATGGCTTTCCAATGGTTTGGCGTGGGAAAGGTCAGTGGAACTGCTTGGAATGTCTTGGATAAAAACAGCACCGAGCGAAGGGTGGCAGGGAGATGCCAAATCTGCAGAGAAACATTGCTGACGGCTCATTAGCACTGCCTGAATGCCTCATCAAAATGTCAGGCCCGGGTCAGACCGGAAGGTGAGATCCACGTGCTGACGTCTGGGGAGGTCTGATAGAGTTGAAGCCATTGTGAAGGATTGGGGACCTGCACCTTTCACACCACTGCTGAGGCTGAAACACGCTTGGCATTTCACATGCTCACAGAGAACCAGCAAGGTTTCATAACTGATGGAGAAAATCTGGGAAAAGTCAGGGCTGATTGCTGTTTTAAGAACTGATGAGGATGTGGAGATCAAGCACTGATAATGTGCTCACGACCAGTCTTTTAAGACAGAATATATCATTTAAAAAATGTTACAGAAAAATGAAACTTATCTTATTTCAGCGGAAACTGCCAAGAAAAAAATCTCATTATCATTTAGTTTAATTTTGTCACAAGTTCACCAGCCTAGTCACCATCCCAGTCACCAGCTTAGTCACCTTACTTCATTAAGGACTCCATTTCCCAGCACCCCGCCTGCTTCACACCTGCACCCAGCACACCTGCCACCATTCACCTCATCACCTACTTATATATAAGCAGTCACTTTTCACACCCTCAGTCTGATCTCGTCAAGGTTTACCCATACCGGATTCCTTTCCTACTCACCTGCATTCTCACATCCTGACATCTCGTCTTCAGCCTGCAAAGAGGAAAAGAAACATTGTTACTCCTTACTTGACTCCCCTACCTGAACTCTCACCTGTTATCCACCTGTCTTCGCCGTCTGCATCATCCGTCGGATCTGTAAAGAGATACAAGGATCGGTTATCAACCTGAGCTGAGTTCAGTCATTCTCAAAGACCCGTTTGCTCTGCATCTCTCCCCTCCGCACCAAGCTGTAAATTAAGTGATTACACTTACCTGTCTGTCTCCCCGAGGTCTCTTTCTGTAGTGTGACAAATTTGATATTAAAATAACTACAATTAAAAACTACAGAAAAAAAACTATGTAAATAAAAAAGAAAAAATGACAAGACACAATACAAAAAAAAAACTCAATTAAAGGACTATTTAAAAAATAATTAAAACACATTAGTAATCTTTAGCTAAAATAAGCATGGAAAATATAAAAATGACCCCAGCTGGAAAGCATGTTTGGTAGCCAGCAATATCACACTGTAATATTTTCTTAAAGTTAAATTTCATGATCATTTGACAGTATCTGATTAAATGCATAAGCTGGAGACATGGCACACTGGTATGCATGCATGCAGGTTCAAGGCTGGCTTGCATCAAACATTTATGCAGTTAGCAAACGCTTTTTGCACTGAAGGCACACAGCTTATCTGTTCATGCATTCCCTGGGAACCAAACCCATGACCTTGGCATTTCTACACCGTGATCTACTGTATTAGCTACAGGAATCCAAAATGGAAACATCCAAAGTAATTTAATGCAATGTTAAATAAAAAATTTCAAAGGGCATGCAGTAACTTTATGCTACCTTGTAAGCCATCTAGTTCTGGCCAAATTTACAAGTATCCCAGAAGTCATTGCAATCAGTCAATCAAAATTTGGCTTGCCCAACAAGGAGGCCTACCTACCCTCTTTGTATCCAAATGGTTATCCAACATTTTCCTTTTTATTAAACAACACAGTCTCAATAACTGTGAGGGATCCAAACAAAAGGAGTCTGGTAATGATGTCTTCCTTCAGATCAGCTAATGCTTGGCAGTAAACACGTGTGCCTGCATAGAAAGTGAGAGCCACAGACGCCACCTTGTGGTTATTGTTGGACAATTAAGCCAGGTTTATTACAGTTAAATAAAATTAAATCCCACAAAAACACATTACTTGTATTAAAATAAATATTAACAGAAATAAAATGAAAAATATAGAAAATATTTTATTTTAGTTGCCATTTTCATTTTCATTAACATTAACTATGCATTAAAAAGATCTAAACCTAAAAGAAAAATTAATAAAAATTGCAATAAAACTAAAAAACTAAAAAAAATCTTAGTAAAAAAAACTAAAATTAATAAAAAATTACATAGACAAATTTAAAAAAAAATAAAGGTGTCAAAAACACAAAAATGACTAAAACTAACTAAAATTAAAATAAAAATGGAACATTAAAAAAAAAACTGTAATATCAGTTGTAGGCTATTAAAATAACACTGAGCCACACTTTGTGATTAATGTCTGAACTTCATGTAGTCACATCTAAAAATAAAAACCAGCAGCTTTTTTTAAAAAAGAGACTGATTATGCAACTGACATATCTGAGTTTATCTCTAATAAAATCCTTAATGTCGAGGACCGGCCTTGGATTTTCTGGAACAAAGAACAAATATGCAGGTAAAAGTCAAAGGGAGTGATTTTTCTTTTAGTCAGTGACACGTGTCCGGCTCTCCTCTTAGGGGTCGGTGGCTGGCGTCGGGACAGCAGGTGACAGCTGGCCTGTCATCGCACGCGACCGCCCGCTGTTGTCCCGACAGAGCCCTCCACCGTTCACTCCCCTGAGGAGCGGAACAAAGGACAGGCACCTTGTTCGGCGCCTGCCGAGGGGCGAGGATACGCCATTGTTTGCATTTGGCTGCAAAGGCCGGCGAGAGCACGCTATGAAACAATGGAGCTGAAGACCGAGTCCATTTTCTAGGCCCTGCTAAAAATAGTGATTCACTGACCATCATAAATCCCAAGAGCATTTCTGGAATCGGGAGGGGCAGAACTCTGGAGGTCTGCGGACGCTTGCTTTCCAGCCCTGCTGGAGCATATCATAGAGCTCAAAGCTTCCAGGGAGGAATTCATCACTGAAGATCGCTATATAGGTTGAGGGCTCAGGTTTGCTTGCAGACATTGTTTCCTCACCCCCCAAGTTCAAGAATGCAGGAAGTTCTATAGTCTGGATGCCTTCTAGACACGAGAGCATGTCTTACCAATAAAACAGGCCAATCTAAGTGCTCATAAATCAGATTTACTGATTAGGACAACAGTATTTGGAAGTCAGAAATTAAATCCATGGCTTAATTTACAATCACATAAATTAGTTTCTAGTTTATGATTTCAGATATGAAAGCTTTTGAATAACTTCAGAAACAGTTAATAGTGGCAGTCAAACTATTAAAGACACAAATCTAAAAATCTAATTGTTTTCTAATAAATTGGCATTTAAATTAGTTAAAAATGATGAAACTGACTTTGAAATTAAGAATAAAACATAAATAAAAATGTTGTATCATCCGATTTATTTCATTGTGGTATTTAACTCAACACAACTTTGTTGAATTAAACTATTTTTTAAATACAAATAAAAATAGAAAGAGACGTCGCAAAAGTGCTCTCAATTGTTTCTCTTAGACATAAATTTGACTTTTGCGCAAATTTCCTACTTTTCAGAGGTTCACTTAAAACAGTGTTATTTTACTACTGTTAACTAGTATAGTACTTATTAATGTTTAAAACTAGCTTTTATTTTCAGTTTTCATTTTTAGTTCTTCTAATATATATATATATATATAATTTTTTTTTTAAATATATATATTTTTAATATTTCTATTTAGCTTTAATTTCATATTTATTGCAGGTTTAGTTGTACTTACTACAACCTAAACTTATTTCAGTTAGTTTCCAAGGCACCATTTCTAAAAAAAAAAAAATTAGTTTTTATATTTCATTTAATTGTAACTTTATTGTGTCCCAGTAGCATTTCAACTGTGCTCAAAAAGTCTGGCAATCAAATCAGACGACTCAATATGAACTTATATTTCTCATAAGATTCTCACAAACTAAATGACACAATCTATGCACATTCATTTTATAGCTATATATTAAACAATTTGTGACCATGCACCACAAAACCAATTTTTTGAAACTGAGATTTATACTTCTTCTGAAATCTGAATAAATAAGCTTTCCATTGATGTATGGTTTATTATGATCGGACAATATTTGGCTGTAATACAACTATTTGAAAATCTGGAATCTGAGGGTGCAAAAAAGTCAAAATATTGAGAAAATCGCCTTTAAAGTTGTCCAAATGAAGTTCTTAGCAATGCATATTGCTAATCAAAAATTATGTTTTGACATATTTACGGTAGGAAATGTACAAAATATCTTCATTGAACATGATCTTTACATAATATCCTACTGATTTTTGGCATAAAAGAAAATCGATCATTTTGACCCATAATGTATTGTTGGCTATTGCTACAAATATACCCCAGCGACTTAAGACTGGTTTTGTGGTCCAGGGTCACATTTGTGCCTTCTTTTTTTAAAGATATATGACAATATAAAAAAAACAGTGATGGATTTGCTTGCTACAAACAAACAGCTTCTCACTTCACAAGACGTTAATTGATGGACCTGTGCTCAAAAAGTCTGGCAATCAAATCAGACGACTCAATATGAACTTATATTTCTCATAAGATTCTCACAAACTAAATGACACAATCTATGCACATTCATTTTATAGCTATATATTAAACAATTTGTGACCATGCACCACAAAACCAATTTTTTGAAACTGAGATTTATACTTCTTCTGAAATCTGAATAAATAAGCTTTCCATTGATGTATGGTTTATTATGATCGGACAATATTTGGCTGTAATACAACTATTTGAAAATCTGGAATCTGAGGGTGCAAAAAAGTCAAAATATTGAGAAAATCGCCTTTAAAGTTGTCCAAATGAAGTTCTTAGCAATGCATATTGCTAATCAAAAATTATGTTTTGACATATTTACGGTAGGAAATGTACAAAATATCTTCATTGAACATGATCTTTACATAATATCCTACTGATTTTTGGCATAAAAGAAAATCGATAATTTTGACCCATAATGTATTGTTGGCTATTGCTACAAATATACCCCAGCGACTTAAGACTGGTTTTGTGGTCCAGGGTCACATTTGTGCCTTTTTTTTTTTTAAAGATATGACAATATAAAAAAAAAACAAGTGATGGATTTGCTTGCTACGAACAAGCAGCTTCTCACTTCACAAGACGTTAATTGATGGACTGGAGCGCGGTGAATTACTTGTGGATTATTGTGATGTTTTTATCAGCTGTTTGGACTCTCATTCTGACGGCACCCATTCACTGCAGAGGATCCATTGGTGAGCAAGGGATGTAAACCCCAGCGACTTAAGACTGGTTTTGTGGTCCAGGGTCACATTTGTGCCTTCTTTTTTTAAAGATATGACAATATAAAAAAAAAACAGTGATGGATTTGCTTGCTACAAACAAACAGCTTCTCACTTCACAAGACGTTAATTGATGGACTGGAGCGCGGTGAATTACTTGTGGATTATTGTGATGTTTTTATCAGCTGTTTGGACTCTCATTCTGACGGCACCCATTCACTGCAGAGGATCCATTGGTGAGCAAGTGATGTAATGCTAAATTTGTCCAGATCTGTTCTGATTAAGAAACAAACTTGTCTACATTTCGGCCTGGCCTGAGGGTGAGTACATTTTAGCACATTTTTATTTTGGGGTGAACTATTTCTTTAAAAGAAGCACATGAGATATTCATAGATGAAACATAACAAACGTGCACTATTGTGCATGCACAATTAAAGAGCAACATCTGAGCAATAAAATAGTTCTCAGGGCATAAAATATGAGACATGGCTCTTATGAAACACTTCCTGTGCACACGGTAGAAATACTGTACCAACCCCCACTGAACACAACTAGAAATGTTAAAACACACTTTACACAGGGCCAACTGGAGTACAGCAGATCTGGACAGCACAATGCACACAATATCCTGGAATAAAATAACACAATAACAAAACCGAGCGATAATCAGCAGGGAACTTTGACTCCCGGACCGGCTGATTAAATTCCTCTGCTGTGACTCTATTGTACCATCTTGTTGAACTTCCGCAGCTGTGCTGTTAAAGTAATGAGCATTGTGCTCACTTAAAAAGCTCCTCAGAGGTCTAAGCATCCAAGTGGGGTTGAGGCATCAACACAGGATACTTTGCCTTTGGTCAATTCTAGAGGATATTCATTTTGGGGGCTTTGATGTGCTTGTGCAGACAAAATAGGGAGTGATGTGGCTGACAGACGACACAATTGTTGGGCATTAAGGCTGACGTTTTGTTCCATATTTGAGTTTTGGAGATTGCCTGGGAATGGTTATGATTGTTCAGAGCCATCATTCAGTACTATTGAACAGTGGCTCTGTTCCAAAACATAATGAGCTGACTACATAGACAGTATCTTATGACATTTGTTGCATCACACAACTGTTACCAAAGGTTTACTGCAGAACTGTTTTATGTTTTTGATTATTTTTATTGCATTCAAACATTAACATCGCAGGCTAACATGTAAAAATAGAAGCAATATATACAAGATATACTGTATATGTGGGTCAAAGATGAAAAGGGCTTTTCAAGCTTCAAAACAATAAAAGTGTAATACAGCTTTACATTTTGATGCCTTTTTTTTTAGAATGGTCCTGTTTTTTTAAAAGTCAAAAGTAATCAACATCATCAATAATGACAATCATTTTACCATGATTTACAGAAGACACCCACTAAAATGTTTTTCAATGTAACAATAGTTTATACCAAAAAACCTAGTCAGACATTTCAAATATTATAATGTATATTAGTATGATAACTTTTTCTTTCTATTTTTCACAAAAGCTATTCGAAACTCTTTACTTACATTTAATATGCTTTCTGTCTATACAACACCACTTTTGTAAATTTAATTTGATGAGGACACTAAAGCGGGAGGACTTGTCTTTTGCCAATATATATATATTTAGATTTCATATTATATATTTATACATAACAAGGACAGTAGTGGACATGGAAGATGGCAGACAAAGAGAAAGAAATGCTAATAATTATACTAAAATTAATTTCAATGACACATTTTGATAAAGTGAAGTAGTTTAGTCTGACCCTATTACTCAGTATTTGTGAATTTTTTCTTTGTATTTGTGTGCTCTTTGTATTTGTGTGCTTTTTTTTGTATGCTTACAAAATTAAATGCTTTGACTTAAATGGCACAAAGTCACTTTGGATGTGTCTTGCAAACGTAAAAGCCTTATTGCAAACTCATTAAACTCATCAGTCTCTTGTGTACTATTTTTATGGCAGAGTTGCTGCCTAGAGCTTTCCATTAGCTGCCTTAAAAGGTTGTTGCTTATTTGGACAGCAAAGGAGCTCGTTGATTTTGGAACAGAGCCAGAGTCGGGCCGTGTGGCACAACCTCACTTCCTATATTCTCTGGCAGCCCTCGTACATCTGTCTTCGTGCCTGTTTTAAAGGATTTCTAACATATTTAGTGCTCAGATTAAAACAGTGGCTCTGAAAATAGTACCTTGGCGCCCTCGGAGTGTCTCCAGGAGGGTGTTTTCTCGTCGGCAGGTGGTAAGGGTGCACTGCTTCTGCACCTCCACGCCAGCGCCTCGTGCTTGGTACACTGTGGAAAGATGGCTGAGAGAGATGAAATGCCTCTGTAGAGGCTAAATGACTCATGCAGCAATGAACCAGCTTCTTGTCGTATTATATTTCTGCAACCAGTGACTTATAAAAAGTAAACGAGTCAGTCTGACCTCTATTGGGATTTCTGGGTGGTTATACAATTCATGACATTGTACCATTCACCCTGCATTCAGCAAAAAGGAGCCAAAAATATAAAATGTCTGCCAAGACTATATTAAAACCAGAATATGTCTAGACATTGAGTCAAGGGTTGATGACAATCAGTGAAAACAGACCAAAACTGCATTAATTCATAAGAAAATGCTAACTTAATCATTTAACAATCAAATAAACATTAAAAAAGGACTAAATTACATTTTATATATAAATTAAAAAAATACTAAATATTTATTATAAATTATACACAGGTTTGGGGTCAGTAAAATTTAATTTTTTAAAAGAAATTAATGCTTTTATTCAGCAAGGATGCAGTAAACTGATGAAAAGTGACAGTTTAGGCTATAATAAATTAATGCGGTTTTTATCATTTAATTTTCTATTCATCATAGAATCCTGAAAAAAACAAACAAAAAAAAACTGTTTTCGACATTGATAATCATCAGAAGTGTTTCCTTAGCAGCAAATCATCAGAATGATTTCTGAAGGATCATGTGACACTGAAGACTGGACTAATGAGGCTGAAAATTTAGCTTTTTCATTACAGGAATAAATTATATTTTAACATTTACAAATAGAAAACAGTTATTTTAAATTGTAATAATATTTCACAAAACTACTGTTTATGGCATCTTTATCAAATAAATGCAGCCTTGGTGAGCGTAAGTTTTTCAAAAACATTATAAAGTTTTACTGACCCCCAAACTTGTAAACATATACAGTGGGTACGGAAAGTATTCAGACCCCCTTAAATTTTCACTCTTTGTTATATTGCAGCCATTTGCTAAAATCATTTTTATATTGAATACTTAGGACCATGTGATATTTCAGTTTTTCTTTTTTAATAAATCTGCAAAAATTTCAACAATTCTGTGTTTTTCTGTCAATATGGGGTGCTGTGTGTACATTGAGGAAAAAAAATTTACTTAAATGATTTTAGCAAATGGCTGCAATGTAACAAAGAGTGAAAAATTTAAGGGGGTCTGAATACTTTCCGTACCCACTGTATATAGAGTTGAAAGTTTTCATCTCAGTAAGTGAGGACCACAAGGCAACTTTTACTGCAAAACAATTTTATTTCAACTGACCGCAGAATGTTTTACAGAGGAGCATTTGTACATAAATAGAGGTGCTGGAAAGCACAGCTGTTTGCTCATACAAAATTAAAAAAGAACATATCATACACTATCTACACACGCCACTTCTTGCGGAGCGGCATTTAACAAGGATTGTCAGAAATCCATTTGCACACTTTAAAGTCCGAGAGGAGTTGCATTTTTGCATGCAATCACTGAGGTACAGACACGTGACAGGCAAATGTTTGACTGGGTTGAATGTTGTACGTTAACACTTGAAACAGTTTCTGTCAGGGATGTGTATTATCATGTCCCTCTCTGTATTGCAATATTCTCCATCTCAAGCATTTCCAAGGCCGTTCATGGCACATCTTCAACTCAAAATAAGACTTTTTCAGACGCATATGTCTTATTGATACCAACTGACCAATCAGCAGCTCTGAATATGATTGGGTCATAAAGATGTCCACTTTATAGTCCAGCTGCTAAACTGGTTTTATGACCCTCAAAACTGTGCAAACAACAAAAAGCAAAACTTTCTATTACTTCAACAAAAATACAGAAAGATAAAAAAAACATTATAGGGTTAATGTTATATAAACCCATAATCTTAAAGGCTGCTATAAAAGTATTTCAAAACAATTCTGCTCAGTCAAACTTGATCAAACATCTGAATCAATCAAACCTTCTAGGAAAGGGAAAACACTCAATCACAAATCGGTAAAAGTTTTACACAACTACACACACGGACAGCACACTAAACACATCTACAGCAGGGGTGCCCAAACTCGGTCCTGGAGGGCCGATGTCCTGCAGAGTTTAGCTCCAACCCCAATTAGACACACCTGAACCAGCTAATCAAGCTCTTACTATGCATACTAGAAACTTCCCGGCAGGTGTGTTGAGGCAAGTTGGAGCTAAACGCTGCAGGACACCGGCCCTCCAGGACCGAGTTTGGGCACCCCTGATCTACAGCTTCACTCATAAACACAGACACCAAAAGCTTGTGTTTCAGACACCCATCATGCTAATCATGTTAAACACATATGATATGTTAAAATATGCCATTACATTAGCCAATTGCCTTTCCTTTTCCCTACAATTTAAAGCAACTGTGTGTCAGTTTTTTTTTTACCTTGAAATATCCGTTCCAAAATCATTCTAATGGTACACTGACTTCTAAAAAGGTGAATGGCTTCTGTTTCTTTCCTGCGCTCCCCTCAAACGTCTATTCAGGGAGTTCTTAGGTGTGCGGGTACGAAATTCCACGAAAAGAGCGGGCTGCTTTACGCAGTAACAAATGCACGTGAACAGCAGGGTTGCCAGGTTTTTGCAACAAAACATACCCAATTGCTGCTGAAAACTAGCCTAAAATTAGACCAATCGCGTTTTGAAGGGGGTTCCCCGGTAAAAATCGCGTTCATGGGGGTAAAATACAAGTTTTTCTCCAGGGATCTTCCAGTAAAATTCGCCTTCCAGGGGCTAAATATCACGTTATTGGGGTCGCTTCAACCCTCCGACATGAAAAGCAAGCAACCCATCAACAGTGTTAAAGGGATAGTTCACCCAAAAATGAAAATGTGATGTTTATCTGCTTACCCACAGGGCATCCAAGATGTAGGTGACTTTGTTTCTTCAGTAGAACACATTTGATGATTTTTAAGTCCAACCGTTGCAGTCTATCGGTCTTATAATGCATGGCAATGGTAACAAACTCTATGAGAGTAAAAAAAAAACATGCACAGACAAATCCAAATTAAACCCTGCGGCTCGTGACGACACATTGATGTCCTAAGACACGAAACGATCAGTTTGTGCCAGAAACCGAACAGTTATTATATAATTTTTGACCTCTAATACACCACTATGTCCAACTGTCTTAGGGCGCGCGCGCACGGCATCCGATGCGTGAGGTGTGTACGCACTCTGGCGTAGTTTGCGGCCGCAAGTGCTCCCCTCTCCGCGTCCTGACCGCGGGTCCGGTAGCTCGCATCTTCGGCGGCACGGAGATCCCTCAACGCTCCCCTCCTGGACCTACGAGGATACCAGCGTGCATGCACGGGGAAGAGACCGGTCTCCCGAGGAGAGGCGAGCTCGGCATTTAAACAGCGGCGGTGATGAGGCTCCATTCAGTTCAGGTGTGCCCCATCACACGCAGCCAGTACTGGCTATTTCAGCGCCCCTCCTCTCTCACGCATCCACTCATGTCGGGAGCCTGGTGAAGGGCGGCGATTAAGGGATGGGGTGATGCTGATAATTAGGTGGAGGCAGCCGACTCGTCACAGTGTGTTGATATCCAGCCGAAGAGCAATCAACCATAACTTCAGGCGAGCAGGCTCAGAAGTTGGGAATACGTGGAAAGTCACCACTCCCGAATGAGTTCGCGCGAGAGAACGTAATCTTTTAGTTTTAAGTCAGTTTGAACAATCCGGATAAGCGCAAGTAAGTACCATTTTGATTAGCCGTCATACCTACAATGACTGTGCACTGTGTAAACAATGAGTGACGTATACGCGCGAGAGATCACTTCCGGCACTTGCGTAAACTATGCCAGAGCGCGTACACACCTCACACACCGGAAGAAAATTATATAATAACTGTTCGGTTTCTGGCACAAACCGATCGTTTCGTGTCTTAGGACATCAATGTGTCGTCACGAGCCGCAGGGTTTAATTTGGATTTGTCTGTGCACGTTTTTTTTTTTACTCTCATAGATTTTGTTACCATTGCCATGCATTATAAGACTGATAGACTGCAACGGTTGGACATAAAAATCATCAAATGTGTTCTACTGAAGAAACAAAGTCACCTACATCTTGGATGCCCTGGGGGTAAGCAGATAAACATCACATTTTCATGTTTGGGTGAAGTATCCCTTTAAAGTAGCCCAATTCCGCGGGAAAACCGCGGACTTGGCAACACTGGTGAACAGCTACCCGCTGTAATCACAACAGTGATTTACACTTATTTAACTGTAGGGGGCTCCAAAGTCACAAAAATGCATAAAACTAGCCTACATACAGTTGCTTTAACATTTTTTCATTCTCTACAAACGTGGACTGAATAAATCATAAATATACACAGTTAAAATTAATTCAACTGATATACTCAAATCCAAAACATTTTGTCAAAACAATATATTAAACGTGTATGGCTGCGTTCAGAATGGAATACTATGCCTTCTGTATACTATGCATTACGCACTCAACGTAGACAGTATTTATTATTTTGTTTTTGAGAACAATGTGAAATTGTATGCAGTATGTAACAATTTTCAAATGTAGTCACATGACATCAAGTTGCAAGTTTTTGATTTTTTATGCACTTTTGTGGTTATCATCAGGGTTACTGCAAAAATGATTTTCTTACTTAGTATTTAGTATTTACTTAGTAAAAGTTTCCAAACTTTCTTAAATCAAGATACATCAACTTAAGAAGCAAATTTTTTTCTGGAATAATAATAATCAATAAATACAATAAAAAATAAGTACTTTTATGCTTAGAACTACAAATATGGACTAAGAAAAACAAACTTGACTTATTTTCCCTTTGAATTTGAAAGTTTTTATTTTATTATTTTTATTTATTTATTTGTCTTGTTTTAAGCTTAATCTCACTTCATTTTGATACATTTTTCAGAAAATAAGACTTAATATCTTGTATGTAAATTAATCTAACCTCTTAACTGTCACCCCCATTTTTTAACATAGACATTAAAGTGCACTATCCAAACATAAATTGTTATAATTCATGAACGAATACATTTTTAATATGATTTTGAAGTACCATTTCCAATGTAAGGCAATGTCTGATTTTAAAATTCTGAGGTGACGGCTGACAGTTAAGAATATTTAGATATTTGTTCTGGAAAACAAGTAAAAAATGCTAAATAAAAAAATCTGTTTTTTTGCAGTTTACACAAAAATAGTATAAATAGCATGGTAGTATGTCATTCTGAGCAGTTTAAGTAAAAAAGCAATTACTTTTCGACTGGCAGAATCCCTCATACATTATGCATCAACACAATAGACCTGCATAATTCTACAGATACAATCAGTTTCCTTTGACAGAAGAAGGTTTCACACTCGTTCACAGTACACTGACGCCCTCTGTAGTGCTGGTCTGGTACTGAAAGTGAACTTTTAGTTGCATAAAATTGGAAATAAGTAAGCCAACACCTTCATCATCCAACACCCTCATCAATACCTTAACACATTAATAACATCTGAAAGTATATATCACAGTATCAACAAATGGAAAATCAGCCTTTTCAGGAGTAGCCTTGTTCAGACTTCATGAACCAGTGCTGAGAAATCTGACGAGCAAAAACACATCATATAAAAAATGGTTGCTTTTCATAAAAATCATATGCAAATAAAAAAGTCCTAAAGCTAAAGAGATAAGGAATACTTTGGCTTAAATAAACATTATGTCAATGACAACAGAACAATAAAGCAAAAGGAATCAATTCCCATGATCCTGTGTTTCAGTGGCTTCAGACGTCACTTGTTTCATGCAATGCAGTGTTTTAAACCAACAATCAGACATTATTCACTTTGACACAACAGCCATACATGAATGAACTGTTGATAGACAAACAAGAACTAGGAATATGCTCTTTTGTAATACAGTAATGAACAGGAGGAATTTGGCATCAGTCTTAAAGAGATTGGATGGCTATTAAAAGACGAAACACTGAAACGCCCGTTTTGAGTTTTAGAAATGGCTCACGTGCTCTGAAAAAAGTAAACAATACTTCGAAATAATAATTAAATGCAACTGAGTTTGTTTTTGTTTGAAAAGCGAAGCCTATATATAATGCATTTTAAGGGTATTATAATTTTTGCAGCTGTAATTGATTCCTAAATCATTTTAATACAATTCTCCTATTTATGGTTATAGTTTTAAACATAAAGCAGCATCAGTGAAAAACTGAACTATCATTAAATGAATTATTATTTTAAAGTTTTATTATGAAGCTTTTTAACAAAAATTCAGTGCTACAGATATTTTTGCACCCACACTAGATAAAAAAAGGTTCAAGTTCACAATTTAATACTAGTTTGTTCAAATCCCTAACCATATTTATTTATACCAATAATAACAGTGATTCTTGCCTTGGTAACTGAGTATTCTGCATATTTATGAATACCTTCATGATGCATTATATATATAAAGCTTCATAGAAAGTGCTACCAAATAAATATATTTAAAAAAGAAAGAAAGAAAAAAATTTAAATTGGAATTCATTGAAAATTCGAATTTTCAATGAATCGAAATTGGAATGTAAATCGAATTTGAATGGTCTTGAACTATTAGGTTATTATTATCATTCAAATGAATGGTGTTTATAAGAAGGAAACGGAAAAACAAGGAAAGTTTTGCCAGTAATAAAGCTAGTGGCAGCAGTGAGGTATCGTAAATCACACCGCTGTCATCACATTCCACACTGTTCACCGTTCAAAACATTTTCCAGTTTAAGGAATTGTTCCCACCAAAATGAAAATGTACACACCTTTAGTCCATCCAAGATGTAGATGAGTTTGTTTCTTCATCATTACAGATTTAGCAGGAGAAATATAGCATTACATCACTTGCTTACCAATGGATCCTCTGTTGTAAACGGGTGTAAAAACATCATAATAATTCACAAGTAATTCCACATAACTTTAAAGGAGACATATTATGCCCCTTTTTACAATATGTAATATAAGTCTCTGATGTCCCCAGAATGTGTTTGTGAAGTTTCAGCTCAGTGGAAGCAGAAACATGCTGTTTCTGCTTCCACTGAGCAGAAACATGAATGAGCTGCTGCTCCCCGCCCCCTTCACCAGCTTTTGAGCTGCGCTATTACAGCTCGGACCTCCTAAAACATTTTGGCTTTGGTTCTGATTATCATGTTTATCGTGCTGAAATCATGCGTTTTAAACCATATTAGTTTAAACTTCTGATATACGGTTTTCTGAGTGCACACATCCGAAGCACACGGACAGAAAGCGGCTGTAACAGCATGTGAGTACTAAACTAAGTTCTCATTCACACACAAGTTTACATTACACACAAGTTTACGTTACACTTACGTCGGTTTTCTGAGTGCACACATCCGAAGCACACGGACAGAAAGCGGCTGTAACAGCATGTGAGTACTAAACTAAGTTCTCTTTCACACACAAGTTTACATTACACACAAGTTTACATTACACTTACGTAACACACATGAGTTACAAAAACAGTCGGTTATGTCTGTGACGGTAAACAGCTGGGAAATAAATCATATGTTTATTTTAGATCTGTGTGGCAGCAGCAATATACAATAAATAAATCAATAAATCCACTGCTCTCTTGTCTCCTCTGAGGCTGGGACTTGGGCTCTAAACAGTGTTCTGTGCTCGTCTGTGCAGCCAAAGGCAGAACAGTTGGCATGTTTTGCTTAAACTTTCATCATGGCATTAGAGCTGGTACACCGTTGTCGCTTGCGAAATCAAAATGACGGTGCCGTGGGTAGAAACTTACAGATTAAGGGGCGGTAATTTTATAATGAGATCCCTTTCCAATGTCACTAGGGGAGCGAAATCTGACACGCTCGTTTTTTCAGACACTTGCAGAGAAAGGTTTACCAAAACAAAGATACTGGGTTAATCTTTTTCTGTTTATTTTAGATCTGTGTGGCAGCAGCAATATACAGTAAATAAATCAATAAATCCACTGCTGTCTTGTCTCCTCTGAGGCTGGGACTCTAAACAGTGTTCTGTGCTCGTCTGTGCAGCCAAAGGCAGAACAGTTGGCATGTTTTGCTTAAACTTTCATCATGGCATTAGAACTGGTACACCGTTGTCGCTTGCGAAATCAAAATTACGGTGCCGTGGGTAGAAACTTACAGATTAAGGGGCGGTAATTTTATAATGAGATCCCTTTCCAACGTCACTAGGGGAGCGAAATCTGACACGCTCGTTTTTTCAGACACTTGCAGAGAAAGGTTTACCAAAACAAAGTTACTGGGTTAATCTTTTTCACGTTTCCTTGGTTGGTAGATGCACCTGGGACCTGATTATAGCACTTAAATCTTGGAAAAGTCAGATTTTCATGATAAGTCACCTTTAATTAACATCTTATGAATTGAAAAGCTATGTGTTTGTGTGAAACAAATCCAGCATTAAGGTGTTTTAACTTTAAACTGCAGTTTTCTGGGTCCATAATATATAACGCTTTCTCCAGTGAAAATGTCCACCCCCTGTCATCTCTCACATCAAAATCCACTCACATATTTATGGACTGTTTTTGCTTGTAAACAGTGCTTGATCTGCACACATTTCTCTCCTGATTCAGACAAGATGACTTTTTCAATGAAGAAAGCAATATTATGAATAGAGAACTCATATTTTAACCACAAGCAATAATTTGACATTAAAAATGTCTTCATGATGGATTTGTTTTTTATAAACACACAGCTTTTTACTTCATAAGATGTTAATCGATGGACTGGATTTGTGTGGATTACTTGTGGATTATTGTGATGTTTTTGTCAGCTCTCATTCTGACAGCACCCATTCACTGCCAAAGATCCATTGGTGAGCAAATGATGTAATGCTACACTTCTCTAAATCTGAAGAAACAAACTCATCTACATCTTGGATGGCCTGACACTAAGTTTCAGCAAATTTAAATTTCTGGATGAACTATTTACATAATATTTTAACACCAGGACACTTGCTCCTGTTCCTTACAGAACTGTAATTCATACTGTTTTGGTGAAGTCCTTTTAGGAAAAGGGAAACTTACAGAAGGCAAATAATTACCAGTGCAATTTCACACATCTGTTGGCAAAGACCCACGAGTGACCGTTTTCATTATGGCATCAGTGCGCACTTCCACACAAGAGCTTTCAAGTACAATACATTTTTCAGGTTGAACTTGTGATGCCAAAGGAGAAAATCACCCCTTGATTTACTCACATAGTCGTACGCCAGCCTCTCAAACTGGTTAGGACGAGTCCAGGACAAAATTGTCTCTCTTGTCTTTTAAGGCCTGAGGTTTAAGTCCCCATATTTGAGCAGGGAGAGTATTGCCACAGTAATGCTGGATAAAAATGGATTATAAATGAAGACGTTAAATACTGTGTACAAGGACAAGATCAGATTTGAATGTTTCCATGATATAATCGCAGTTGGTGGATTACATCACATCTTGACACAGAACAAGACGTTGTAGGCCATAGTGACTTTTTGAATACTTGTCATCTTTGCTTTAAAACTGACATCTGATTAAATACCACAGTTACAATTCATATTAATGTTCCATTATGTGTTACCATATTATAAGGCATTTTTCCATTATGGATACATTTATATTGGTTAAAAGAGACCAGATTACACCTAAACCTTCTTTGAATTAATGTCCATACTGCATCCCAGCATACCTTCTACAGATCTTACACCTTTTAGACAGTTTTCAAAATGCAGAAAGTGCAAAGTGGAAGAAGAAAACTGGATGTGGTAATACTGCTGGACCAGAGGGAAAATCTATAATAATACAAACAGGAATGTTTCAGGCCATTCAGCAGAGTAGAATTAGAAAATGTTTGAGGACAGACAGACATATTGACAGTCAAATTATTGGAGGATGTTTTCGATGCATCCATCTTGGCGTTACAGCCCAGCTACGGCTCCAAAACCACCCAGTTTCCATAAAGCTGAAGCGATCCATGTGCAAAAACAAAACAAATGTTTAACAAAGACAAACAGACATCCGAAGATTCATCTCAATCCTCCACCGAGGCAGTTGGCATGTTGATTGAGTCATTGGCCTATAATGCTGTTTTTGCTTCTTGAAATGTTCAAATCTCCAAGACTGCCATTCCAGAGGGTTTCATATAGTGGTCCATTGGCCATTAGTGACTCCTAAAGCTCATCGTTTTGTACCGCAGGCCAAACCTCTGTGGTTAAACCCCACTCACCTCGACCCCGGCTCTTCTGCCGGCCGATTGGCTGTTGGGTGTGTCAGTCAATGATGCTTTCAGTCCATTTAAAGAGTGGCCAAGATCCGTGAGAATGAGATGATGACGGTGAAAGTGGTCTGGCCCACCCCAAACACCAGAGCTTCAAGAGGAGCCATGTCCTTCCCTGCCACACGGTACACACCTGCCACTGCTGCACCTAAGACAGGGGATATCAACATTCACATATGACTAGATAGCAAAGACTGCAGATAAACATTGATGTTGGCTTGAGAAACCCTAGTCTGAAATGGTTAAGCTTAAAGATAGATAGACAGATAGGCAGATAGATACATGGATATTGTATCATGTTTATTTGTTCTTTGTTCTGAGGATTTAAAAAGGAACATCTGAGTCAAAGTTAATAATTAAATGACACATAACCTCCAAGAGACCTTCAGGTCTACTGAGCCACGAAAAAGTAATATGTAAAAGATAAAACCTTCCTCTGGGAAATCACACCTGAAACTGAAATATAGATGTTTTTGTGACTGTGGCTGTTGCAAAGTCAACATCAGTTTTGCAGCCTTAAGAGTTTAAAAGTTCAATTAAGACACCAAATATTTTCCACTATATTTCTGCTTTAAAAACAAATAGGACAGCATGATGTAATATGCTTGTAAATATTGACTCTCAGACTAATTCAAAATTCAGCGTAGCAAAGAACAGCAGCAGATGCCAGATTAGAAAAAAAGGTCATAATTTAGCTTCTCATGAGTTTTTTTTTTACCTTCTCTCTGACCCTTATGATTACGCAGGCAAGTTGCTGAATACTGGAAACAGGAGCTGATACGTAAATGTGGGCAGTCACATATTAATAAACTCATGGTTGTTTCAATAAATGTTCTAGGATGGGGAGATCAACATAAAATTAAAGAAAATTAAATATGATCAGTTTAATTTAAGTCGTGGAAGGATGAATGTGCTCTCAAGGTCCTGTTTGGGAGTCTTACTAATATAAAATAAAAGACTTACGCCAAAGATCTCTAGACTGGATAGCACTTTAGCCTGGCTCAGTCATTTATGTTCTCCAAGCAGACGTCTGACTGTTATTAAATATTTTAGTGACATGATTCTGTGTGTTTGTCTAAAAGCCTGTGTGTAGGTTGATGTATATGTAAGTCGCTGTGTGTGACAGGTGTGTGTGTGTGATGTGGATCTCAGTTAATGTCTCTCTCTCGATCTATCTTTCTCTCTCTCTGCAAAATCCATATTAATAATAAAGCAG
Source organism: Sinocyclocheilus grahami (assembly GCF_001515645.1). Classification (NCBI taxonomy): domain Eukaryota; kingdom Metazoa; phylum Chordata; class Actinopteri; order Cypriniformes; family Cyprinidae; genus Sinocyclocheilus; species Sinocyclocheilus grahami. The sequence continues at coordinate 689,084 of NW_015505611.1, read as the reverse complement.
GCCACTGGGAATGGGCACTATATTGTACGGCTATATATAAATGGAGTCAAACTCCATTTGTGTCTGACTTGAGAACAGCTAACAGCTAGTTCACTGACACCCAGCCCATTGTCCTTAAAACATCTTTAACATATTGCATTATAAAGATGCACCAAAATTTTGGCAGCCCCCCCAAAAAAAATCATTCAAAAATAAGTTTTCGGTTTCGGACAAAATAGTTCTGAAATCATTGACTGAAACAGTAACATTAAATTGAAATTAAAATAATAAATAAAAAAGTTAGCTGTAAGTCCCTCAGCTCAATTGGGAAGCGAACCAATCACCTCTCCCTCTTTACTACTAGCTGGGGGATGGTGTCTTGTAGTTGGTGATTTCTTTTAGACTTTTCTACACTGATGCCGAGTCACTGGAAGAGAATTTAATATTTAGTTTTTCAGAATAATTCCTCTTTGCCACTCTGATCTCCTTTTCTGCGCGTCCTGAAGCGCTTAATCAGCGCCACAGCTCCCCCGACAACAATGTCCAGCAAAACATCCCAATAGTCAAAAACCGGTGAAATATCGGGTGGTGTATACTTCCGAATGTCCAGCAATTCGTCTCTGGTGAAACTGATTGCAGGGATATAACTAAAGACAGGACAAACTAACAAAAACATAAAAACAACTGCGGAGCACGCCACGGAGGCAGCCATCAGCGTAGGCGCCATTCTTCTTAACTTTGTATCCTACAAAGTCAGCGCTGTACTATGGTAAAGTTCAAAATAAATAAATTAATTAATATATATATATACAGTGGGGCAAAAAAGTATTTAGTCAGCCACCACAGGCCTCTCTCATCTTTTTAAGTGGGAGAACTTGCACAATTGGTGGCTGACTAAATACTTTTTTCCCCCACTGTATATATAAGTTTAAAGGGATAGTTCACCCAAAAATGACAATTCTGTCATTAATTACTCACCCTCAAGTCGTTCCAAACCCGTAAGACCTTCGTTCATCTTCGGAACACAAATTAAGATATTTTTGATGGAATCTGAGAGCTGTCTGACCCTGCATAGACAGCAACATAACTCAAATGTTCCCAAGTCCAAAAACGTAGCAAGGACATCAGTAAAATCATCCATGTGACATCAGTGGTTCAAATGTAATTTTACGAAGCTACGAGAATAATTTTGGTCAACCAGTCAACCAATCAACGTTCTGCAGTGAGTTTAGCGCCACCCTTTTGGTACCCTTTGCTGTGCTAGGTAACCCAACAGAAGGGTACCAAAAAAGTGGTATGGTACGGTTCGCTATTTTGGTACCATTCACAACTTCTGACAGTTCTGGAAACGGACATAATTGCGTATGGTGCTGAAACGTACCACTCGTTGGAAACGAGCCATAACAGACTAAAATTCTAACTTACAGTACTTGTACACTTCATACGTTCATTTATTAAAATTAAGAGACTGCAACCTTTTTGTTACATCATATTAATCTGTCATGAGAAACTAATTGTCATTTATTACTTTTTAAGTGCCTTTTAAACTCAAAATACAAAAAGTCATTATTTTGATTGAACACAAATTACAACTTGTGCATTTGCACCACAGTCACCACTAATATGCGTCACAACTGTTTTTTAACATTAATAACCAGAAATTCTGAATAATAATAGTGATTTCTGAAGGATCATGTGATACTGAATGATGAGCTTTGTCATCATAGGAATTAAAATATATGACATACATACATACATACATACATACATACATATATAAACAGAAAATAGTTATTTTAAATTGTAATATTTCACAATAGTACTGTTTTAGTGTATTTATAATCAAATAATGAAGCCTTGGTGAGCATAAGAGGCTTTCAAAAACATTAAAACATTTTACCGACCCCAATGTTTTGAACATTAGCAATGAAGGAATGAAAATTCAAGGCAAATATCATCTGTGAACAATGTTTTATTGTGTGTCATTTTCAGTCAAGCTGTAATTTAGTCCAATTATGCAAAAAGCATGAAAATATATGTCATTGTGTATGTTTAGGATACACAGAATGTTGGAAATTAAATTAGCCTTGGCAAGACAAAAGAATCAGTCAGTCCAAAAATGTATAAAATGTCATTTCCACCTCATAATTATTCTATTAAACAATTTCACATGTGGTGCACATGATATATGTTGGCTAAAAATTACAAAAATTCTGTATGGATATGCACTCTTGGAACAAATTAAATTAAATAAATGAAAACTGTATTAAAGGCAACATGGCCAAATATGCCTGTATTTGAAGAAGTACTTCTGAGTCTGGGGTCGGAACAGAGCAGAACACCACGTACTTAAAACAGTGAAGCTCAATAAACACTCTCTCACTGTCTCTAACCTCACTTTCTCATAAAATGTCCATTCTACTTTAATTTACTCTCTCTTTCACACTCCATATACCTCTCTCCATCTACCATGAGCTTGGAGACTGTTATTATTTAAGTGTCTTGTCCACACAGCTCTGAGGGGAGTAAATGGGCAGTTTGGTTCCGCTGATAAGAATGAGTCGGCTCTGGAGCCTTCCAGAAGAGTCCAGGACATGGACGAGCATCGTAGCTCAACAACCAAACTGATTATCAAACTGCTGTTGTCATTAACTCTGGGAAATGCAGCTCCACATAAATGAGAAATGCTTGAGAAACCACACGCTCAGGCAGAAATACTGCTGACAGCCGTAATTTAACATGTCAAAGCGAACGTGTCAAATAACAAACTGCATATTTGCACATGCAACGCTATACAGTGCTGATTATAGCTTGTTTACCCTGAAGCATGAAGAGATGTTATGTCATTAGATCCTTAGGATCTGTACATTTGTAAATCAACACATTTATATTATATTTATTGTATATTACATCATATATATATATACACATTACTGTGCATATATACATTATCTAGTACACACATAACCATTGAAACATTTGGACTCTTTTTTTGAAAGAAGACCCTTAAGTGCACCAAGGCTGCAAACAGTAATATAAACAAAACAGTAAAATTCTGAAATATAATTAAAATGTAAAATTTAATAAAATTGTAATAATAGTTCAAATAAAAGCAACCTCAGTAACCTATGTATCACATATGTCTCAGTAATCCAGACTAAACACTGACACACTTAATCAATGTATTGATTAAGCTATAAACTGCCAGTCACATGATAAGTGAGACGTAGCATCCAGACTGAGAGACTTGTGCTGGAAGTCTGTAAACCGCACATGCACGCACACACACACACACACACACACACACACACACTCACACACACACACACACTCACACACACACACACACTCACACACACACACACACTCACACACACACACACACTCACACACACACACACACTCACACACACACACACACACACACACACACACACACACATCACTACAAACAGATCAACAATAGCAACACAGAGAGTCGTCCATCAAACTATGTTATCAGTAAACTGAGGCAGACGGACACAAAAGCCCCAGAGCCATGCTGTGCCAGGAATGAGGTGGCACTGCCTACTGCCTCAGCCAAACAAAAAGCACAGATAACACACAAATACCGGGCAACAGACACTTCAGCACTGAGATGCAGGAAGACAGACATTTTAGAACAAATGGACTGGAAGAGAGACTGAGAAAGACTTTAGCACAGAGGAGTAAAACTAAAGCACAGAGATCCAGGAACACAGACAATGACGTTGATGGAAAGCATTCTTTCAATGTACTACTGACCCATATTACCAGGTAAAGAGACACTTAGTCATTATTTCAACAATCACAGACTTACATTTTACTCACTAAAGGATATAAGGTAAGGATATTGGGGCTAAAGGCACACCTTTGCTACTACCATAGTGTATGATAGCAAAAAAAAACATTGATGGAGCAATTGCTTTGTTTAAAAATCTTATAAATGACAGTCTGCGGAAAAATGCACCCAATACTGATACAAATGCTAGTAATAACACAGTCGCAGCTATTGCATAATATAGTACAGCTAAAGTAATATGTTTTGCATAATGTTTAAGGTACTACTTGTGCAAAACAATCACTTCAGCAAGGTTTCTACTATTTTCTTTTAATTTTGATAAAATTTATTTTTGTTCTATATACAGTATATATACAGTGGTGTGAAAAAGTGTTGGCCCCCTTCCTGATTTCTTATTTTTTTGCATGTTTGTCACACTTTAATGTTTCAGATCATCAAACAAATTTAAATATTAGTAAAAGATAACACAAGTGAACACAACATGCAGTTTTTAAATGAAGGTTTTTATTATTAAGGAAAAACAAAATCCAAAACTACATGGCCCTGTGTGAAGAAGTGTTTGCCCCCTAAACCTAATAACTGGTTGGGCCACCCTTAGCAGCAACAACTGCAATCAAGCATTTGCGATAACTTGCAATGAGTCTGTTACAGCGCTGTGGAGGAATTTTGGTCCACTCATCTATGCAGAATTGTTGTAATTCAGCCACATTGGAGGGTTTTCGAGCATGAACCGCCTTTTTAAGGTCATGCCACAGCATCTCAATAGGATTCAGGTCAGGACTTTGACTAGGCCCGTCCAAAGTCTTCATTTAGTTTTTCTTCAGCCATTCAGAGGTGGACTTGCTGGTGTGTTTTGGATCATTGTCCTGCTGCAGAACCCAGGTTCGCTTCAGTTTGAGGTCACGAACAGATGGCCGGACATTCTCCTTCAGGATTTTTTGGTAAACAGCAGAATTCATGGTTCCATTTATCACAGTTCTTTATGCAAAAAAATAAGAAATCGGGAAGGGGGCCAACACTTTTTCACAGTGGTGGGCAAAATTATTAGAATACTAATATTTTCAGCAGCTAAAAAATGGTTTTAAGTCAGTTTGTAATCATTTTTTGGATTCTCATTCGCTACAAAATTCTACAAATTTTAAAAACAATTATATTAGATCTGATTAGTGTAGAATCAACTTCCAGGATTCAAGTTTTTCACAGTTTAATGTAAAGCTTTCAGCATTTGAAAGGCCTGTTTAAACACCCTGGGCGCTGGTCGTGCAGTTTCAAAGCAGTTTCCGAGGTGACAAAAAAACTTTTGTCAAGGCTGTCAACGGTCACAGTGAGAAACATGTTATCCAGCATCAGCATATAATGATGTACAGCACATACAAACAGCCAAACCTCTTATTCCAATTAAGCAAACGAACAAATAAACAAGCCTACCATCATCAAGCACTGTCTAACACTGTCTAACCACGATAAACAGGACCACATTTAAAAAACGAGATGCTAATTGAGATAATGATCACCAAATGAGAAGCAGCAAGATTACGGATCTTTACCAATAATATACTGTAGTTAAAACGTTGTTTTCATGACAGTTTAAAGTTTCTAATGTACTTCTGCACAGGAAACTCAGCCACTGATTATAGAGACATGCTATATTATTATTAGCAGTGTCTGGCAAATGATAAAACACCAAAAAAGCCACAGATTTACACTAGAGAAGAACTTGACAAAGAACCCATTTAAACACCCACAACCCCTTGTAACAGCAAGGCTTTCACAGGAAAGCACAACTCAAATTTACATCAGAAATATATATTCTTGTAATATACACTACCATGAAATAAATACTTTTATTCATCAAGATTGCATTCAATTGATCAAATGTGACAGTTAAAACATTTACAATTTTACAAAATATTTCTTTTTCATATAAATACTGTTCTTCAGAACTTTCTATAATCCTGAGAAAAAAAGTATCATGGTCTCCACAAAAAATATGAAAAATATGTTCTCAAAACTGATAATAAAGGAATGTTTTTGAGCAGTGAATCAGCATATTAGAATGATTTCTGAAGGATCATGTGACACTGAAGACAGGAGAAATGATGCTGAAAATTAAGTAAAATAAATTACATTTTAACATATATTAAAACAGAAAACAGTTATTTTAAATGGTAATAATATTTCTGTTTTTACTGTATCAAATAAATGTAACCTTGGTTTGTAATTTCAAACTTTTGAGTGGTAGCGCTTACAGTATTTATTTAGTTCTAATATAACAACATCTTATTCGCTGCCTTATAATGATGTTTTGGTTTCATTAATTGTCGACCAGTTTGTAATGTTGAACTCGCAGAAGTCAAATTAATCTCCCACTTATGACCCAGACAAGCCAAAGTTACTAAGAATGCACTGTTCACCCAAAGGCACAAACAACTGCTAAGTAGGCAGAAGTCTGTCTCCTCGCTAAACAGCAGAAGGAAATGAAATGACTAAATAGGCTTGTTGCACTGACCAAAACAGGAAACGCCATTAACTTTCCTCCCGAGTGGGAGTTTGTCATAATCTCATGCATTCTCTTTGAGTCTCTGTGCTTCTGCACCTGTGCTGTTCTTTCTCATCATCACAAAGAGAGATGTCTACTGCATCAGAGCCATCTGAACACAGCTGTCTCTGTCAGCGGCGGGGGCTTTTGAGGTGGACGTTCTGACTGATGGTCTATTCTGAAGCCACAGCTGATGTGCAACCTCATCCTATCATGTTCTTCAGCCAAAAATTAATATGTCTATTATTATGTCTTTCCAACCCCGTATGCAGTTGCACAAATAGATGTATGGTACTTTTTTGGAGCTTGACTGTCGTGGTCACTCTGAACTGGCTTTATTTAGAGAAGAGTTACAAAGGACTTCTTCAAAATGTATTTTTTGATGACACACACACAAAAAATAGCATATTGCTTTGGAATGACATGAGGGTGCGTAATGATGACAGAGGGGTTTGGTGGGGAGGGGTGAATTTCTTCATCAATCCTCACATGCTACCTCTCCCGCAGTTCTCGCACAAGTTGCATCATGTGTTGCGTCATGCCAGATGTCCACGAGATTGCAGAAATTATAATCTGGCCAAATCTCGGAAGTGAAAGGGCATGTCATGTGCCTCACGCACCGTAAAACCAGCCTACACTTCTTAAATGCTTCATGCTGACTTCCAACATCCACTTACTTGTGGTCTGGCTTTTATATTATATCACATTTAGCCAGTAATTCAGTGGTTCTAAACTGGTTTTGACCCACCCAGATTTTAAATCTTGTGACCCAACACAATACCAAAATATTTGTAAATACTATACTATACTATACAAAATTACATCAAATGTCATACTAAACATAATATTGCTTATATTGAATTGTATGCATGTGTATAATAATTATTAGTATAACAAAAAGATGTAGTACTTAAAACAATTCAATAATCTTTTTGTTTTATGTTCAATCGATTTTTTGACAGAAATTCATTTTTTTACAATGTGTGTGTAAAAAAGGAGAGACAGATTATATATATATAGGCATATATATACGTTATACTGTCATACAGAGAGATGTTTTATATATATATATAAATATATATATATATATAGATATATGTGTGTGTGTGTGTGTGTGTGTGTTATATTATGTTATATATATATATATATATAGAGAGAGAGAGAGAGAGAGAGAGAGAGAGAAGTATCCGATAAATACAAATCAATAAATTATTTAATAACATCCATTTCACATATGCACCATTGATTGTAACATTAAAAGAAAAGAAAATATTATTGCTGTAGTTGTTCATAAAATTATGGGTGTAGCTACATTATCTAGACGTTTAAAAAGGAAATGAACTCTACTTTGGGCGATATGGGGCAGGTTTTCCATAGCAGGTTACAACCTTGACACTGAATAGATGTTTTTACACAGTATTGGTGTTGACTAACACAACCTGCTCTAACTCAAATATGACTGTATGTCACCAGTATTGTGGAAAGATCAGAGCAAGCACACAATCTACAAGGCAAAATACTATAATGCTGCACAAAAAAAGCCCACGAGCATGGTATCATGTGGAGACCCATATGGTGACGGAAATTACTAACGATTACTCCACTACACAAGCAGAGAGCCGCCAGAAACGATGCAATGACTCAAGATTAACTAAAGATTAATGAGTGGTACGATGCTTTTCAAAGGTTCACATCAGACTGGCCGCAGGCATTAGTGCACTACGGTCTAGACAAGCACAGCTTTTCCTTCAAAGCACACAAAAACCGACCGTTCACAGTCAGGTGCATGAGAAACTATTGTTGGTTTGGACTCAACTACAACATCAATACTATAGTATTCATTGAAATATACTTAACCTTTGGAGTACTATATGAAAATGCTACACGATATGCATATCTTGATTCTAAATTATACTATACTAATGTTATTTACAAAAACTGCCACCCTTACAAAACGTCCTTATTGCAGTACCATAGTACTACCATGTTTTATGAATATGTTCCAAGGTAAAATCCTGTTTTGTCCACATTTACCATGGTATTGCTATGTATTTTACATTCCTGTGATGCAATCGATGAATATAATAATCATTCATTACTATAATAGGGTATATATCAAAGTACCATGGTGCCACGTAAGATATGTAGTTCGCTGGCAATACACACTTAAAATATAACATAACAGATATTAAGTAATGCATGCAATACTATACCTTAATACCGAATTATTACTATATTAATCATGTATGTTATTTACAAAAACCGCCACCCTTACAAAAAGTAATTTGGCATGTTGCCATGTTTTATGAACATGTTTCAAAGTAATATCATATTTATCCCATGGTAATACTATATATTTTACAATACTATGATGTTAGTAGATCGAAGTACCATGGTATTGCTATCATGTAAGGAACTGGCACTCAATATATAATATAATAAGTATTAAGTAATGCATGCAATACTAAACACTCTGCATTATTAATCAGGCATGTAAGCACACAGTTAGTGTGATGTGAAGTGTGACCTTGTTCAGATGGGTTGCTCGTGCGTCTGCCGGTGTGGAGAGGCGTGTGCGCGCGGCTGGATGAGACACAAGAACCTGTTTCACCGGGTCTTTCTCCTCGTGTGAACGTACCTGTGAAGTGCTGTAGAGTCGGTACCGTGCCCTGGACCCACAGGCTGAGCACTTGCTGCACCGATAGATTAATGGAATAATCCTTATTCATGTTCGCGCTGGGCGGCTGGAGCGCGGCCCTCTTGCTCAGAAATCTGACCGAGGATGGGGGACACATGGAGCCTCTTCACCGGTGCCGCTGCTCGCTGGAGGAGGATGGCGGAGCTGCGGTCCGTCTGATCAGCTGCTGCTCAGGGGCCATGATGGGTACGGCTGACACACACATGCACATACACACACACTCGCATACACACTCTCTCTCACTCTCACTCTCACTCGCATACACACACACGCTAGCGCTTCTGCATGGCTCTTAAAGGCGCAGCGCTCTTAAAGGGACGTGAACGTCACATTCACATTACGACCAAATACAGTAGTTTATGAATGAATATCATACATTGAATTTATACTGTATTGAATTTAGAATGAGAGAGAGAGAGTACAATTCTAAATTCAATTTATGCATGCTATTGGTTGTTAAACCAGATACTATAAAAATATAAATATATATTTGAATGTCAATGTATAATGTATATTATAATGTATAAATGTATATTTCAATGTCAGTTACATATTTTAATATTAAATAAATACTACTACTGAGGATAACAATATTTTTAATTATGTGAAATTAATCATATCAATAAATATATTGTTATTAATATTATTAATAATACTTTGTGCACAGTTTAAGTTAAACCAGATTCTATACAAAAAAATGCATTTGTATATTTAAATATCAATTAAATATTTATTATTATTATTAATTGTGGTCATTTATGAAATGATAAATAATTTCATAATATTACAAATAAAACTATCATTTACAGTTACTAATATTATTGATAATAATGTTTTAATTAAGCATAGTTTAAATTTAACCAGAATATATATAAACTTTGAATTTGTATATTTAAATAGCAATTAAATATTTCATACTAAATAATAATTAATTGTAGTAATGTATGCAATATTAAATAATTAAATAATATTCATAATAAAACAATAAACTTTTATTGTTATTAATATTATAGATAATAAATATGTTTAGATTATGCTTGGTTTAAATTCATTCAGATTCTATATAAAATCATATGAATTTGTATATTTAAATATCAATTAAATATTTAATATTAAATGATGATGATGATGATGATGATTATCTAAATAACACATACCACATATAATTTAACCACAGAATGTTATTTAAATTGATTATCATAATTAAGTGGATTTTTTACAGTCACTGTTGAAACTGCACTAGAATATTTTCTGCTAGACGCATCTCCTCTCACTGTTGCCCTGCTGAATGAGATAAGGTGTTGCTGTTCTGGAAAATTCCTGTGAAATAAAACAGATCCATTTTAGGACAGGGATCTGACAGGGTTTAAATTTAAATGTCGTCTAAGAAGCGTAGACATTAAGAAGTAATATTAATGTCTAAGCATTTCCTAAAGATACTGAAGAAGCTTTCCTAAGCTCCTGCACTTTGTGGAAGAGATCATAAGCTTAAATATGTTCACATACATAATATTACATGAGCCAAAGCACTGAAATGTTTCAAGACAAAATGTGCCAACTATCAGAATAATGCAACCTCAGATTAAATGTCTATTAATTCATCTGTAATATTGAACATAAAAGTCAAAAGAGCCACCCTTTTTTAGGACAATGAAGCAGGTTCCCAGAACAGGTTTACTGGACTGAGCATGAACTAATGGGATTTTCAATGGGACAGTGACATAAGCAGATCAGCTTCTGTTCCTCAAACACACACCCGGATAATTTTTCCACTATTTATCAGCCTGACATTTAAGCCTACGCTTGTTGTATTACCTTACAAACCCAAACCTCTCAGCTTCTGCTTTCTCATTGTAAACGCTCCATTGTAGAAGCAATATCAAATAATGGCAGTACAGCAGGTCACGTGAGGACACCACACCAAAGGACTGGATGAAATAGTCTGAAGGCAAACACCTGACACTGCACCTTTTGTGAAGAAATCCCAGCCCCTCTAAAGGGCCAAAGGGTGTGTTTTTCCAAAGGCAGAGGGAATCATTCAGCTCCAAGAAAACTGTGGGACTGCATGTACACAAACTTAAAAGCGACAGAAATTAATTCAGGCATCACAGAGTAACGAGTATCAGTCACTCAGTTTTGTGCAAATAAAGAACAAAAAGTGCTTTGCAGCTAAATAAGATGTGGATAATGAAGTAATACCAAAGTAATACCATTCATTACTTGCATAACGTATTCATAATTTATCTTTAATGACACAGACAGTAATTTGGTCTTGGTCAGGTTAGGGGTACACATTACCATAACAAACAACAATGAGATTTGCATATCACAAACACACCTCTCCCATGTGGTTCCTTCAGCCTTGAATTTAATGAGGTATGCTGAAAGGCAAAATAAATAAACAACCATCCTACTTTATTGTGATATTCCATGTGTCTTTTCTGACACAATGAAAATTGCTTGTGGAAAATTCCATGTAGTAAAATAAGTTGTTCTTTTTCACTGTATCCAGCAGATGGTGCTGTGAACTTGCATTGTACTGATTGACCCAGTAGTTTTCCAGTGTCCAACAGGTCTGTGTAATATCTGAGTACGTTTACTAGACTTGAAGCATCGTAGGTCATATGATAAAATACAAATAATGAAATAGTCATTTTATATTTGAACAAACACCTTCATAAAGCTTTAATCAACTGTAATGTTTCTGGCTAATAGATACAATTTTATATATATATATATATATACATTAAGAAGTAATATTAATGTCTAAGCATTTCCTAAAGATACTGAAGAAGCTTTCCTAAGCTCCTGCACTTTGTGGAAGAGATCATAAGCTTAAATATGTTCACATACATAATATTACATGAGCCAAAGCACTGAAATGTTTCAAGCCAAAATGTGCCAACTATCAGAATAATGCAACCTCAGATTAAATGTCTATTAATTCATCTGTAATATTGAACATAAAAGTCAAAAGAGCCACCCTTTTTTAGGACAATGAAGCAGGTTCCCAGAACAGGTTTACTGGACTGAGCATGAACTAATGGGATTTTCAATGGGACAGTGACATAAGCAGATCAGCTTCTGTTCCTCAAACACACACCCGGATAATTTTTCCACTATTTATCAGCCTGACATTTAAGCCTACGCTTGTTGTATTACCTTACAAACCCAAACCTCTCAGCTTCTGCTTTCTCATTGTAAACGCTCCATTGTAGAAGCAATATCAAATAATGGCAGTACAGCAGGTCACGTGAGGACACCACACCAAAGGACTGGATGAAATAGTCTGAAGGCAAACACCTGACACTGCACCTTTTGTGAAGAAATCCCAGCCCCTCTAAAGGGCCAAAGGGTGTGTTTTTCCAAAGGCAGAGGGAATCATTCAGCTCCAAGAAAACTGTGGGACTGCATGTACACAAACTTAAAAGCGACAGAAATTAATTCAGGCATCACAGAGTAACGAGTATCAGTCACTCAGTTTTGTGCAAATAAAGAACAAAAAGTGCTTTGCAGCTAAATAAGATGTGGATAATGAAGTAATACCAAAGTAATACCATTCATTACTTGCATAACGTATTCATAATTTATCTTTAATGACACAGACAGTAATTTGGTCTTGGTCAGGTTAGGGGTACACATTACCATAACAAACAACAATGAGATTTGCATATCACAAACACACCTCTCCCATGTGGTTCCTTCAGCCTTGAATTTAATGAGGTATGCTGAAAGGCAAAATAAATAAACAACCATCCTACTTTATTGTGATATTCCATGTGTCTTTTCTGACACAATGAAAATTGCTTGTGGAAAATTCCATGTAGTAAAATAAGTTGTTCTTTTTCACTGTATCCAGCAGATGGTGCTGTGAACTTGCATTGTACTGATTGACCCAGTAGTTTTCCAGTGTCCAACAGGTCTGTGTAATATCTGAGTACGTTTACTAGACTTGAAGCATCGTAGGTCATATGATAAAATACAAATAATGAAATAGTCATTTTATATTTGAACAAACACCTTCATAAAGCTTTAATCAACTGTAATGTTATAGATACATAGATACAATTATATATATATATATATATATATATATATATATATATATATATATATATATATATATATATATATATATATATATATATATATATATATGTGTGTGTGTGTGTGTGTGTATTAAAAAATTGAATGTATATTCATAGAGTTATTCAAATGTAATGTTTCTATCTATCTATCTAGAAATGTTATGTTTGATATATTTGTGTGGTGTTGCGAATGTTTTTTGAGCAGTATGTGAAATGTGAATATGCCAGCTCTCAGTCTGACTGTAAAAGCTCTCACCCTTTCATCAGAATGGCCTCAGGTATGTAAATGTGAATGATTCTCACAGCAGCTGCATCTAAATCTGTACATGTGCATCGGTTGATGTTAGTGTGTAACTGAATCTAAGGGAGTGACATAGCTGGAAGCGTGCAATATCTATCTATTCATACTTTTTTCTGGATTCTCACATTGTCTGTTTCTTGATTTCTTCAGGTGACTCACATTGTGTGCAGCTCATCTGAATATTACAGCTGTCAGAGTGACCCGATTCACTAGAACAATCAAGTTCCAGCCACAGACCTCACTGAACAAATGCAACATGACACCCGGCCTATTCATCACCCTAAATTTCCCCTTTCATTTTACTTTTTTTTTTGCTTGCTGGTGGTTCATTGTCATATACGTTGGTTCAAAGGGTTTCAGAAACTTCCAAGTTGAAGTTGTAATTTTTAAGTTAATTTTTTTTATTATATTTGAAAATAATATTTTAATTATATTTTAATGCATATATAAATTGAATTAGTTGAAATGCTAAAAACATACAAAATCAAGTTTGTTTGTTTATTTTTATTTATTTATGAACAGTTCCTTTACTGAAATAAATGAACTTTTCCACGACATTCTAATTTATTGAGATGCACCTGTATATACACAAATGAATGATATATTGAAAACAAGCAGCTAAGCAGTATATTTGAACTCAAATTCTAAAAATGAAGACAAAAATATATAATTGTTGTAGCTTACTATTGTAAAATTTTAAAAATAATAATATTTGATAATTATAATAAATGAGCCGCATACTTCACTCTAAAATTTACAGTTCATTAGTTATTAAATTGCAGCCTTTAATATGTGGACTAAGCTAAATTGCGATTATTGTGCAGCCCCATTTATTTTTTACATTCAATGTAAATAAATTAATTCAATATAATCAGCTTTTCATCAGCTTACAGGGAAATAGTGTAGACTATAGAAGGCCTTTGAGTCAAAAATTGACCCCACCCAACATATTCTTCAAAAACTCACCTGTTTCCATAAGTGAGACATCAAAGCAATCACTCTCTCTGCCAAAGAGAGAGGTGTTTTGAGTTGATTAGCTGATTGGCATGTCACCATATTCTAATTAGTTGAGATAGTGAATTGGTGGGTTTTTGTTAAATGTGAGCCAAAATCATCACAATTAAAAAAAATAAAGACTTAAACTACTTCAGTCTGTGTGCACTGAATTTATTTAATACACGAGTTTCACAATTTGAGTTGAATTACTGAAATAAATGAACTTTTCCACGACATTCTAATTTATTGAGATGCACCTGTATATACACAAATTAATGATATATTGAAAACAAGCAGCTAAGCAGTATATTTGAACTCAAATTCTAAAAATGAAGACAAAAATATATAATTGTTGTAGCTTACTATTGTAAAATTTTAAAAATAATAATATTTGATAATTATAATAAATGAGCCGCATACTTCACTCTAAAATGTACAGTTCATTAGTTATTAAATTGCAGCCTTTAATATGTGGACTAAGCTAAATTGCGATTATTGTGCAGCCCCATTTATTTATTTATTTATTTATTACATTCAATGTAAATAAATGAATTCAATATAATCAGCTTTTCATCAGCTTACAGGGAAATAGTGTAGACTATAGAAGGCCTTTGAGTCAAAAATTGACCCCACCCAACATATTCTTCAAAAACTCACCTGTTTCCATAAGTGAGACATCAAAGCAATCACTCTCTCTGCCAAAGAGAGAAGGGAAGGATTCAAAAGTTCATTCAGAAAAGTTCAAACAGAAAACGGCTCGCTTTGTTACTCACTGATAGGCGGCGTTCACACGAGTCTCTCCTGAGGTTGTTTAACAAATAACAGTCTGAAAACGCTACTGATGTGGGACTTTAAAGCTTTAACCTTGTTTGACCTGTTAGCTTATCAGTTGTAAAATCATTCCAGATGAAATTGGTTGTAGTACAGACACAAAGTGGGAGACCTGCCCATACCTGCCTGAGACTAAAACACAGCCCTAAGGCTACGGAAATCAAACCCTCCGATTTTCAGCCTGATTTTTCACAGATTACTCGTTTACACTTAAACCTGTTCTGATCTTAATGAAGGGAATTTCTCTTCTGACGTTGCAAGACATATCAAATCACACACTTAATAGAAAGCATCCTTTATATCCCATTTTTCCAAAGAACATGTTGTACATTTACTTTTGGTTTCAAAATAAGCAAGAACCGCTTACCGCTTGCGGTCTGTTATTCATTCAGACATATGCTAACAATTAAAATCATGTACCATTTAAAAGTTTTTTGAATGGTAGATTTTTGGTAGAATGCAGTTAAAACATTAATATTGAGAAATATTATTACAAATTAAAATAACTGACTCATTTTACTCATACATATATATATATATATATACTGTATATACAGTATGTGTGTGTGTGTGTGTGTGTGTGTGTGTGTATATTTGTATTTTTTAAGAAAGAACTTTAAAAAAAAACATACTGACCCCAAACTGCCTTAATTATAGTTCACTGTTATGGAATCTCATAATTACACACATTGTAAAGACAACTGAATGACTACAGTGTCTTTGTTAGCCTGTGTTTCTTCGACAATGATCTGTCCATTTGACAAAGTGTCTGTGACATCAAACAGACCCTCCTGTCAATCAAAATCAGCCTCCATAGTGGTCTAGAATTTGCTCCAGGCAACCTAGAGTTAAAAAAGGAGGCGTAACTGACATTTTTTCCTGGTTCCGAGAATATCGCATTAATTACAATGACACATAGTGTTTGAGCAAGGCCTATCATATTCTTGTTACAACGTGAAGGTGTAAGTCATCCTGGCTTTGATGAACGGCCCCTAAGGGGGTGGATTTTCGAACGCAGAATTCCCCTCATTCAATCAGACATGACTAAGATCCACGCGCGATAGATGTCATCATCGAAGGACGACGCAGACATCCAGTTTTAAATTTAAATCACAATTATGTCTGATTTTATATGTTTTGACAACTTATCCAGAATTACGTAGATCACATAATAGCAGGAGGGTAAGAAATTATCTGCACGTATGACGTTAATCTCAAAGATCTGTACTAAGCATCAAAGCTCTATCTGAGGCTCCTCTGCCTTTGATGCATTTGCCAACACAATTTAATGATTAAATTCAGACATCTACTATAATCGCAGCTAAAACATGCATTTAAAACTTTTACTAGTTTTAAGATGGTTGCTAGGGTGTTGTGTGTGGTTGTTTGGGAATTACTAGCTGGTTGCTAGGGTGTTTTGGTTTGTTACCAGGCTGTTGGTGGTTGATAAACGTTCTGAGTATTTGTTATTGCATGGCTATACAATTAGTATTGTACTCCAATTGGTTAAGGCATTGCTAGGTGGTTGCTAGGATGTTTTGAGTTGTTACTAGGTTGTAGGTGGTTGCTTGACGTTCTGAGTGTTTCAGTATGTTGCTATATAATTAAGTGCAATAATATTATCACTATTATTAATTAATTTTTTATAGTTATATTTGATGGGTCACACCATGTGTCGTGTGAGGACCAAACCAAATCTCCAGGTTCTCATATGAGAACCAGGCTGAAAAAACGTATGTGCACCCATGTATGTACAGGTGCATCTCAATAAATTAGAATGTTGTGGAAAAGTTCCTTTATTTCAGTAATTCAACTCAAATTGTGAAACTCGTGTATTAAATAAATTCAATGCACACAGACTGAAGTAGTTTAAGTCTTTGGTTCTTTTAATTGTGATGATTTTGGCTCACATTTAACAAAAACCCACCAATTCACTATCTCAACAAATTAGAATACTTCATAAGACCAATAAAAAAAACATTTTTAGTGAATTGTTGGCCTTCTGGAAAGTATGTTCATTTACTGTACATGTACTCAATACTTGGTAGGGGCTCCTTTTGCATGAATTACTGCATCAGTGCGGCGTGGCATGGAGACAATCAGCCTGTGGCACTGCT